>NW_015160276.1:261984-271901 GCF_001447785.1 Gekko japonicus | reverse complement strand
ATAACAAAACAATGCAGCACACAATACAAAATGGCAAGTGACAGCAAAACAACTGTGTGCTGAAATACCCGCAAGAGTAAATATACCAAAAGAGACTTCAGCAAAGTGAAACACATATTTAATCAGCAATAAATCTGTACATAAAATCCATCATAGGAAATATAGAAGTCTACAGAATGCATCAAGTCCAAAGTAGATATCCAACACTTTTCCTAAGCTTGAAAGTGCACCTCTCAAGGTTGCTACTATGTAGAAGAGGACCAAAAATGCCTCAGAGTATTCAGCCTGCTAGGCCTGCTTTATGAGTTACCTTATGAGTTATGAGTTATGAGAGGTGCACTTTCAAGCTTAGGAGACCTGGCCCATAAATAAACTGAACAATATTGTCTTGTAAAGAAATTGGAATGAGACTTTCTATTGTGGCTCTTTGTTCCTGAGGAAGGACCAGAAGTCTGAAACACTGCATACTACCTAGGAAAAGTGTTGGATATCTACTTTGGACTTGATGCATTCTGTAGACTTCTATATTTCCTATGATGGATTTTATGTACAGATTTATTGCTGATTAAATATGTGTTTCACTTTGCTGAAGTCTCTTTTGGTATATTTACTCTTGCGGGTATTTCAGCACACAGTTGTTTTGCTGTCACTTGCCATTTTGTATTGTGTGCTGCATTGTTTTGTTATTAGCCTGTGATCAGTGACAGCGAGGATTCCTCAGACTTGACTATAGCTGGTCTTGAGCCAGCATATGAGCAACAAGATATCAAGTTACCACCTGAATATAACTCACAGCGCCAACACCCTGCAGCTCTGAATCAGGAAACAAGCCTGCAGAGGCAACTCCCAGCCCACCTGGCTCCCTCACACCCATGTAGCGCCGGCACTGTCAGCAGCATGTAGAGTTGCAGTCAAGGAGAAAGAGCGCGCATCTCCTGGCCTGTCGCCAACTGTCAACTGAGGAGATAGATGAGTAGTTGTGGGACAGCTGCAAAGTAATCAGTTGTAAGCATGGCTCATTAAGACCTTAGCTATAAAATTAGCCAAGGGAAGCAGCTGTTTGTGGACGCAACTGGTACACTTTGCTACTGAGCCACTGACCTTGCTGAAACTCGAACTTTGGAACCATGGACCCTAGACTGGACTTCGTTAACCTGCTCTCTGTAACCCCTGGTTTTGGACTGGACTTTGGTTGCTCTCTCTCTCTCTCTCTCTCTCTTTCATCTCTGCCTTTGGACTGCCCTGCTGAGTTCCAGCACTTGCTTCCTGGGAGGACTGGACCAGTACACCCTGCCCTGGATGGCCCAGATTAGCCAGATCTCATCAGATCTCAGAAGCTAAGCAGGGTAGGATTTGGTTAGTCTCTGGATGGGAGACCATCAAGGAAGTCCAGAGTCATGACACAGAGGCGGGCAATGGCGAACCACCTCTGAATGGAGATAGATCAAGACGAGTAGCTGTGTTCGTCTGTCTGTAGCAGTAGAATAGAGCAAGAGTCCAGGGGCAGTTTAAGACTAATGAAATTTGTGGCAGGGCGTGAGCTTTTGTGAGTCACGGCTCACTTCCTTAGACTCTAGCTGTCGCAGTAACTCATGAAAGCTCATCCCCTGCCACAAGGTTTTTTTCGTCTTTAAGGCGCTATTGGACTCTTGCTCTTTTCTACGAGTTACTACAGGCAGAGTTCATGGAGATTTATCCCACACTTTCTGCTCTGCCTCCCCAGTGCAAAGTCAGCCACGCCAATTTTTGAGTTTTTTACAGCACAGACGGCTCTGTGCTCTGAATCATATGTTGCTGTTGTTTCTGATTTCTGTAATTTATAGCCCACTTTTTGGCTGGGATCCTGGGGCGACTGTTCAACAGATCATCGTGTTAAATGACTCAGTGCTATAGTCATGGCAACAGGCAGGCCCTGTTGCAGGAAGATAGGCAGGGGCTCCAAGGTGAAAACCATCCATAGGTCATAATAAAGGCTATTGGGACAACTAGTAAAGGTAAAGGTTTCCCTTGCTCGAAAGCCAGCCGAATCCGACTCTAGGGATGCGGTGCTCATCTCCATTTCCAAGCCGAAGAGCCAGTGCTGTCCAAAGATGTTTCTGTGGTCATGTGACCGGCATGACTAGATGCCTTCCCACCGAAGCAGTACCTATTTATCTATTTGCAATTTCTTGCTTTCAAACTGCTAGGATGGCAGGCGCTGGGACCAGAGACGGGAGCTCACTCCGTCATGCGGCACCCAGGTCTCAAACTGCTGAACTACCAACCTTCCGGTCTGCACTTTAGCGTCTTAACCACTCGAACCACTGCAGCCCCTCCTGTTGGGACAACTAGTTTGGTATTATCTAAAGTGGAGATCCAAGGTCTCAGGCAAGGGTCTTCTCCAGGCCTAATATTTTAAACAAATGCTCTTCTAATAAGCCGCAGGTTCTTCTTCTGAAGCCACCTCACACAGTCTACACTTATGCTTTCAGATTCAGGTGGGTCACCATGTTGGTCTCTGAATCAACAGAACAAAGTTTGAGTCCAGTGGCACCTTTACGACCAACAAAGTTTAATTCTGGGTATAAGCTTTTGTGTGCATGCTCCCTTCTTCAGATACACTGAAACAGTTTTCCTCAAGCCTCACATATTGGTAGGAAGGGGGTGGGTATTAGATGCCAGGAAGGGCTAGTTAGGGTCAAGTTGCATAAGTAATGGAGCAATAAGGATAGCTCAGATTGGATTGACACACTTGTCCACGCAGCACACTCTGAAAAAGCTATGATGTGAAACGGTTTATATGCATTTTCCGTCGTGTGTCCGCGTATGTTTTCATAATGTGATGAAGAAGTATATTCACTGCAGAACTGACGCCTAAAGATATTTTCATAATACAACAGCACGGTTGTTTTTTGTTATTGACTACCGCCCTGAGGTTAGCAGCCCTACCGGGGCCTTGGTTGGGGTAGTTGGCCGTGGCACTTGCAGGGATGACAGCCCCTAACAGACTGGGTGTTGCCCAGGGCTCCATTCTCTCCCCCCCCCCAAGACAAGACTTCCCCATAGTTATTCAGCGCAACAAATTGATGTCTGTCAGTCCCATTACACTCCATACTGGAGAGGTTCTCCCCCCAAAGTTCCCACCCTCCGCCCTCCAAGGAATTTAAAACCACTCCCTGGTTTCCCTCTCTTCCCACAGTTCTGTCCTCCCTTTCAGTCTAGAGATGCCCACCTCCTTGGCTAATGTTCCCTCTATTTCTTCTCCCCTACCGAGTGGAGCCAACCTAGCAAGAAATTGCAAGTAGATAAATAGGTACCACTTTGGTGGGAAGGTAACAGCGTTCTGTGCGCCTTGATGTTTAGTCATGCCGGCCACATGACCACGGAAATGTCTTCGGACAGCGCTGGCTCTTCGGCTTTGAAACAGAGATGAGCACCGCAACCCTAGAGTCGGATTCGACTGGCTTTCGAGCAAGGGAACCTTTACCTTTACTAAGTGGAGCAGTTCACATCCTGAGCCAAATAGAACTGCTGTAATCTTGAAATGGGCGATGGACCGTGCAAGACCCTGTGTGGCTCCAGATTGCGGCTGAGTGGGGCTTCCCGGGTTAATGAGCAGCTGCTTGCGTGCACAGCTTAGAGGGAACACCGCTTGGGACCACCTCCTTAAGGTATCTGACCCTAATGACTAGGCTGGGCACACACACACACACCCCACATCCAGTGACCGTCCTCACCTATGGCCCTAATCCTATTTTAAGCCTAAAGATACGCTATCTCTGCCCACTGCCACTGCATGAACTGTAGCTGAAGAGGAGAGCAGTGACTCCAAAAGCTCATCCCCTGCCACACATTTTGTTAGTCTTTAAGGTGCTACTGGAGTCTTTGGAGTTTGGTGTAGTGGTTATAAGTGCAGACTCTCATCTGGGAGAACCGGGTTTGCTTCCCCTCTCCTCCACATGCAGCTGCTGGTGTGGCCTTGGGTCAGTTACCAGTTCTTTCAGAGCTCTTCTCTCAAGGGCAGTTCTCGAAAGAGCTCTCTCAGCCCCACCTGCCTCACGGGGCGTTTGTTGTAGGGAAGGGAAAGGAGATTGTAAACCACTCGGAGACTCCTCTAGGTAGTGAAAGGCTCGATATAAATCCAATCATCTCCTCCTCTTCCTCCTCCTCCTCTTTTTCTTCTATAAATCCAATCCCCTCCTCCTCCTCCTCCTCCTCCTCCTCTCCTCCTCTTCCTCCTGCTAAAGGTTCCCTTGCTCGAAAGCCAGTCGAATCCAACTCTAGGGTTCCAGTGCTCATCTCCGTTTCAAAGCCAAAGAGCCAACGCTGTCCGAAGACATTTCCGTGGTCATGTGGCCGGCATGACTAAACACCAAGGCACACAGAATGCTGCTACCTTCCCACTGAAGTGCTACCTATTTATCTACTTGCAATTTCTGCTAGGTTGGCATAGAGCTGGAACTAGAGAGTAGTATGGAGACAAGCTCACTCCGTCATGCAGCACACTCGGGTCTCGAACTGCTGAACTACCGACCTTCCACCCCCTGCAGTTCAGCGCCTTAACCACTTGAGCCACTGCAGCTCCCCTCCTCCTGCTACAGACAGACTAATACGGGCTACCCATCTTGATCTATCTGCATGGACAAGCCACCCGTGCCCTGTTCAGAATGAAATACCTCTATCCATTCAAGGGCATTTCCTTTGCCAATGACCCATGAGTGAAGGCAGATGCCCTGTTTTAAGTGTGGTGAAAAGTAGTCTGGATCCACTTCTGATATCCCAGAAACACAGAGATGTTTCTCTGTCTCGGATCATGCTCTGGAACACAAGAAATTGGTCTTGCAAATTCTCAGCGTGGCTCCACGATCCTTCCGGGAAGCACATACCCCACTAGAGGCCACCGTGGAGGAAAAGGAAGATCCCCCAGGGTTCCTGAAGAGGTAGCCCTGCTGTCATCCTCACCCTCTGGGGAGTCGTTCCCCCGATAAGGATGTGCAAACGTGCCCTGCTTTGTATTCTCTGTCCGTGTACATATCGATCGTCAGGCTTTTCCGTTTCATCCATTTTCATTGCCTGTGTTCCAGGCTTGTTAGTTTCACGTTCCATTCTGCGTGCATCGATAATATTGGGAACTGTGCACATTTTACCGGGGGGGGGGATCTGGTTTGCACCTGGAGATCTCCCACTATTACCAAGATCAGTTCTGCTGGAGAAGATGGGTGCTTTGGAGAATGGACGACTGCCGCAGACGTGGTTCCAAATGTTACTTTTCTCTTTCCCCCATCGACTGCCGAGCCTGGAGCGTTTCCTACGTTCTCCTTTCCCCCTGCTAGTTCTCTCTTTCGTCAGACATCGAGAACTCCTCCGCTCATTTGCCAACATGCTGCACCGTCTCCATCATTCATTCCTGCACCTGCTGCTCCATCGGCGTGTATCTTTGCTCCTGCTGGCAAGGATGAATAAGCACTTTCTGCAGGAGGAGAGCTCCCATGGGCTGGCTTAATACCCTGGATCTCAATTTTATTTTTAACAGTCTCTCCCCCCCCCCCAGTGAAGAACCTTCCCTTCTTGCCTATATCAACAGCGGATAAAACAAGTCGCCACGCTGAAATACTGAGGGCGATTCGTATTGGTTCGAGTCCACACACAGCTTGGCTTGGAGTTGCCAGATCCCCACTGGCCACCGGGGTGGGGACGGGGAGATAGGGTTGCCACCTCCAGGTTGGGAAACTCCTGCAGATTTGGGGGTGGGGCCTGGGGAGGACAGGGACCTCAGTGGGGTACAATGTCATGGAGCCCACCCTCTGAAGCATCCATTCTCTCCAGGGGAACTGACCTCTGTAGTATGGAGACAAGCTCTAATTCTGGGGGAACTCCAGACCAGTGTTCCCTCTAAGATGAGATAGTGTGAGCTAGCTCATAGTTTTTTAGCCTCCAGCTCATGCCTTTTTTGTCTTAGCTCAGGAAGGAGGGCTCCAGAGCAAAATAATTCATGCAGTAGCCAAATTGCTTGCTCGCAACTTTAATGCCAGTACCTCACAAAGTAGCATTTTTGCTCACAAGACTCCACAGTTTAGAGGGAGCATTGCTCCCGACCCCACCTGGAAGTTAATATCCCAGCTTTGCCATAGCAAAAAAAAAAGATAAGCAGGCATTTTGGCACTGATGGCAGGATCCAAAGTTCCAAAGAAGTGTTCTCAAGCCTGTATTTCCTCTGTAATTCTCTGCAAATAAAAACCCAGGGCATCGGAGAGATGAATTCTAACCCTTCCCACATGGCTAGTTTCCTACTGAGAGGAAGGTGGTTTATTTATTTTAAAAATCTATGCATCTAAAATGTGACACACACCCCACCACCATGTCATCTGCTAGCCAGAAGTCGGGTTGCCAACGTCCATGTGGGCAAACAATGAAGAAAACAGCCATGATGTATAATGAAAATATATATTAGACTGTCTGTGTTGCAGTGAGAAGTATTTCATCAACAAGATGTACGCATCCACACTAATGGAATGAGCACGTAAAGAATTTGTTTCATTGAAGAGGGAATAATGTTTTGTGTTAACGTTCACAGATTAGAATTGTTGATGTGTAAACCAAAACAAAGGAGCTGCGGTGGTTCAAGTGGTTAAGACGCTGAACTGCGGGCTGTGGAAGGGCGGTAGTTCAGCAGTTCGAGACCCGAGTATGCCGCATGACAGGGTGAGCTCCCGTCTCTAGTTCCAGCTCCTGCCAACCTAGCAGTTTGAAAGCAAGACATTGCAAGTAGATAAATAGGTACCACTTCGGTGGGAAGGTAACAATGTTCCGTGCGCCTTGGCGTCTAGTCATGTCGGCCACATGACCATGAAAACGTCTTCGGACAGCACTGGCTCTTCGGCTTTGAAACGGAGATGAGCATCGCAAACCCAGAGTCGGATTTGACTGGCTTTCGAGCAAGGGAACCTTTACCTTTACCTTTAAACCAATGTTATTCACGCAGCACACTTAGATAAAGTGGTTATGTGAAACAGGAGTATATGCAAATTCCGTTAGTGTGGATGCGTACATCTTGTTGATGAAATACTACTCACTGCAACACAGCAGTCTAAATATATATTTTCATTATACATCATGGCTGTTGTCTTCATTGTTTGCATCCTTCCCATGATCTCTCTGTTGTTTCTACAACGTCCACGTGTGGTCTGGAGATCTCTTGGAATTGCAGCTGATCTATGGATGACAGAGATCAGTTCCTGTGGAGGAAATGGTTGCACGAGTAGATGGGCTGAATGCCATTATACCCCACCGAGCTCCTTCCCCCTCTAAAACCACATGCTCCCTAGGCTTGGAAACCCTAGTCTAGGACCTCCAAACTTCAGGTGGTAGCTGAAGATCTCCAGGGATTACAAATGATCTCCGGGTGACACAGATCATCCTGCCTGGAGAAAATGGCCGCGTTGGAAGGTGGACTCTTTAGCATCATACCCCACTGAAGTCCCTCCCCTCCCCAAACCCCGCCCTCCTCAGGCTCCACCCCCAAAATCTCCAGGTATTTCCCAACCCACAGCTGGCAACTCTACCCTAGCCTGAAATGGTAGGATTCATCCTTCCTTCCTGTGACATGCCAAGAAAGTGGATCAAGGAGATCGAATTCCAGGGGTCTTTCTCGCCCTTGGGGCCCGTTTGGTGTAGTGGTTAGGAGCGTGGACTCTAATCTGGGAGACCCGGATTTGATCCCCCACTCCTCCAGCTGCTGGTGTGACCTTGGGTCAGTCACAAGTTCTCTCAAAGCTGTTCTCTCAGGAGTAGTTCTCTCAGAGCTCTCTCAGCCCCACCTACCTCACAGGGTGTCTGTTGTGGGGAGGGGGAGGGAAGGGAGATTGTGAGCCGCTCTGAGATTCCTTCGGGTAGTGAAGGATGGGGTATAGATCCAATCTCCTCCTCTTCCTCTTCCTCCTCCTCCTCCTTCTTCAGAACTGAACAAGAAAACTTATTTGCTTTTATGCAATGTTTGTGCTGGATCTGAGTAGGATAAGCAGGAGCCTGAAGGAAATCATGATTGGGGGGTACATAAGAACATAAGAGACGGCAATGTTGGATCAGGCCAAAGGCCCATCCAGTCCAACACTCTGTGTCACACAGTGGCCAAAAATACCAGGTGCCATCAGGAGGTCCACCAATGGGGCCAGGACATTAGAAGCCCTCCCACTGTTGACCCCCCCCCCCCAAGCACCAAGAAGACAGAGCATCACTTGCCCCAGACTGAGAGTTCCTATCTATACCTTGTGGCTAATATCCACTGATGAATCTCTGCTCCATATGCTTATCTAATTCCCTCTTGAAGATGTCCATGCTTGTAGCTGCCACCACTTCCTGTGACAGTGAATTCCATGTGTTAATCACTCTTTGGGTGAAGAAGTACTTCCTTTTATCTGTTCTAACCTGACCGCTCAGCAATTGCATTGAATGCCCACGAGTTCTTGTATTGTGAGAAAGGGAGAAAAGTACCTCTTTCTCTACCTGCTCTTTCCCAACCTCTAGGTGGGGCCTGGAGAAGTCATGGGATTACAGCTGATCTCCAGAGGGCCAAGAGATCAGTACCCCTGGAGAAAGTGACTGCTTTGAAGGGTGGACTTCAGGGCATTAGGCTTCCTCCCCTCCCCAAAACCCTGCCCCCACCCCCACTTCCAGATCTCCAGGAATTTCCAAGCCAGGAGCCGGCAATCCTATCAGGGAGGTGTGGTCACACTTGAGTGCCAGTTTGGTGTAGTAGTTAGGAGTGCGGATTCTAATCTTCCACTTTCAGCTGCTGGTGTGACCTTGGGTCAGTCACAAGTCATTTCAGAGCTGTTCTCTCAAGAGCAGTCCTCCAAAGAACTCTCTCAGCCCCATCTACCTCACAGGGTGTCTGTTGTGGGGAGTGGAAGGGAACGGAGATTGTAAGCTGCTCTGAGACTCCCACAGGTACTGAAGGGCAGGGTATAAATCCAATCTCCTCCTCCTCCTCCTTCTCCCTAATTCCATTTGAAGTTGCACAGTGGTGCTCTTTGCATGACCTAAAAACACAGGCAGGTGCATGCAGACAGCAGCCCAAATATGGGAGGGCACCGCCATGAAAGCAACTGCAGCGGAACGTGGCCATCTGTGCATTGCAAAAGATGCATATCTCAGTTACATTTCCTTTGAATAATTGAATGGGTCAGCAGGTGCTCTGTTGATCTCTGCCAAAGGCGGTAACCCAATCTTTTAGCAGAGCCATGTGGCGAAGCGTAACAAACCCAGCTCAGGGGTGGTGCGCTCTCCTGGAAAGCAAAATACCGGCAAAGAAGCTCCTGAAACATTTCTCCAGGCATACGGATGCGATGAGTCATCTCGCTCTGGGCCATTTCTTTTTAAGCGAGCTATTTGAATATCTGCAAAAGAGAAATCAAAAGGACAGCTCGCTAAGGATGGTACCTGGCAAAGAGCCACAAATCTCAACCTTCTGAGTTTGAACCGAAAGGACAGCTCACTATAGACGACGTATGGCAAAGAGCCACACACCAAAAACGTTCTGAGTTCGAATCTCTCCTTCTCAGCCATAAAAGCAACTAAAGTGGCATTAGAACACCCTCTCGGATCCCAGTCTTTAAGAAAAGGATAATGTGCCATATGGAAGCTAAGGGTTGTTTTTGGATGTCTGCAAGGAAGGTTGCCAAGTCTGGGTTGGGAAATCCCTGGAGATTGGGGGGGGGGTGGAGCCTGGAGTGGGTGGGCTTCAGATAGGGATGACAACCTCCAGGTGGGGCCTGGAGATCTCCTTTTACAACTAACCTCTGGCCTACAGGGATCAGTTCTCCTAGAGAAAATGGCTGCTTAGAAGAAGAAGAAGAAGAAGAAGAAGAAGAAGAAGAAGAAGAAGAAGAAGAAGAAGAAGAAGAAGAAGAAGAAGAAGAAGAAGAAGAAGAAGAAGAAGA
>NW_015160276.1:259595-261823 GCF_001447785.1 Gekko japonicus | reverse complement strand
TCTTTTTCAAGAACAGCTCTTATCAGAACTACGGCTTGCCCAAGGTCATCCAGCGGCTGCAAGTGGAGGAGTGGGGAATCAAACCCGGTTCTCCCAGATTAGAGTCCGCGCACTTAACCACTACACCAGACTGGCTCCTTTGGAGGGTGGACTCTGTGGCACTGTACCCTCCTGAGGCCCCTCCCCTCCCCAGACCCCGCCCTCTCCAGGCTCCACCCCCCACAAATCTCCAGGTATTTCCCAACCCAGAGCTGGCAACCCTCGCTTCAAATGAGGAGGGACCTCAGACAAGGTATATGGTAGGGTGGCCGTCTCCTGGAGATTTGGGGGGGGCAGCCTGGGGAAGGCAAGATTTGGGGAAGGGAACGAGGTACAAGGCCCATAGAGCCCACATTCCAAAGAAGCTATTTTCTCCAGGGGGGCTGATCTCTGCCATCTGGAGATCAGCTGGGATTCTGGGGAGATCTCCAGCCCCCACCTGGACATTGGCATGCCTAGTATAATACCTTCACGTTGTCGCTTGAGAGAGCCAGTTTGGTGTAGTAGTTAAGTGCGCGGACTCTAATCTGGGAGAACCGGGTTTGATTCCCCACTTCTCCACATGCAGCTGCTGGATGACCTTGGGTAAGCCATAGCTCTGTCAGAGCTGTTCTCGAAAGAGCAGTCCTCGAAAGAGCTCTCTCAGCCCCACCTACCTCACAGGGTGTCTGTTGTGGGGAGGGGAAGAGAACGGAGATTGTAAGCCGCTCTGAGATTCCAAGTGAAGGATGGGGTCTAAATCCAATCTCCTCCTCCTCCTCCAAAGCAGACATTTTCTCTGTCTGATCTGTCTCTGTCGTCTGGAGATTGGTCGTGATTCTGGGGAATCTCCAGGCCCCACCTGGAGAATGGCAACCTTATCTGCAAGGGACCCTTCCAGGATGAGCAAAAGGGGAACTCTCCCCCCCAAAAAAATACAATTAATTAATCCACCTGCCCTGGCTCTTTTAGCTGCAAAGTGATCGGAGCCCATACAGTCCCCAACATCATGGGCTGACGACATCTGTGCGTTTCGTGTCTGTGATGTCCTTCTCCAGGATAGACTGTTACTGGCTGGGGCCGTCCAATTTCCTCTCCTTCACTGGGGAGAAGTCCCAGAAGGCAATAAGCACGCTTACCTTATCAAACCAGTTACCTGGGGTGGTGGTGTCATTTTAATATTTGCAAACCACTGTTTTCCCACATACCCAACAGGGCTCTTTTTGTAGAAAAAGACCAGCAGGAACTCATTAGCATACTAGGCCACACCCAACAGCAGAAACTCATTAGCATATTAGGCCACACCTTGACAGCACAGCTCATTAGCCCATTAGACCACACCCCGACAGCACAGCTCATTAGCACATTAGGCCGCACCCTCATGTTATCAAAAGTGTGGTCATCCAGCCACACACACCTTTTGCTTGTTGTTCTGTTTACCTTGTTTGTTGTCCAAACCCAGGGCTTTTTTGTAGCAGGAACTCCTTTGCATGTTAGGCCACACACCCCTAATGTAGCCAATCATAATGAGTTTCTGCTGTCGGGTGTGGCCTATTATGCTAATGAGTTCCTGCTGGGCGTGGCCAACTTGGGAGCCAGCCGGAACTCTGTTCCTGTGCGTTCCTGCCCAAAAATAGCCCTGCCTGTGGAGTCCCCTGAATATACAGGAAGCCCTATTTTGCTTTCTCAGTTATGTAAATGATTTGAATTCATGAAACAGCCTTCTCTTGAGCCAGACGTTGGTCTGTCAAGGCCAGTATTGACTGCTCTCGGTGTGGTCTGCTCAAGACAGAATTAAAACAGCACAAAACAAATCAAAAACAACCCACCATGTAAAACAAGAGAACGACGTTTGGACATTTGGGGGGGGGGTCTAAACTAATCATACCACATCTAGTTGCTGCATTATGGGCGAGAACGGGATGGTCGGGGATAGTCATCTTGCTTTTAGAAATTTTAGAATTTGTACAGATTGTATAATTTGCTAGGCATCAAAATCTGTTTTAAATAGGGCTGTAATTTAATATTTTGTATTGTTTTATGGTTTTATCTGGCAATATGCCCTGTAAGCCGCCCTGAGCCTCCGGGGAGGGCGGGATAAAAATGTGAATAATAAATAAATAAATAAATAAGAACATTAACAATAAAAGAGCAAAAAAGGCCAAGGCAAAAACCAAGTTGAAAACCAGATCAGCATAAAAGTGGGGCCA
>NW_015160276.1:259133-259324 GCF_001447785.1 Gekko japonicus | reverse complement strand
GGTGGCTGGGGAGAGCTCTGCAACTTACCTGGCTGCTTCTTGCTCTGACTGAGGGCTGCTGGGAACAGGGGGGGGGCTTGTTGCATGTGCCCTCCCCCTGCGCTCTTTACTGCCGTAGCTCCACTCCTGTGCGCTCCTGCAGGAAATGACCCCTGGTGCCAGGAGAACTTCAGGGAAAAGCAGTTCTCAGT
>NW_015160276.1:258031-258236 GCF_001447785.1 Gekko japonicus | reverse complement strand
TCCTATGATATCTTGTATTTCCACGTAGTGTAGGTGTGGGGAACATTTCAGCCGTTCCTGTTAACGAATTTGAATTAATTTGTCATCTATAGTGTAATCCTGAAGTGTCAAACTCATTTGTTACAAGTGTCGGATCTGACACAAATGTGACGTTGTAGGGCTGGGCCAGGTGTGCCATAAAATGTAATGCCAGGTACCAAAGATA
>NW_015160276.1:257763-257896 GCF_001447785.1 Gekko japonicus | reverse complement strand
GGACTGGAGAGCCAGTGGTGCAGCACTGGGAAGATGCTCCCACACTACTTGAGTGCTGCAGACAAGGTTGTTCTGCCATGCTGAAGCCACAATCATCTAGGTGCCTAGGTAGGATTGCATGGCATCCACATTT
>NW_015160276.1:241929-257612 GCF_001447785.1 Gekko japonicus | reverse complement strand
TCCAAGCAGAAAGTGGTAAGATTTTATATGCTATTATATAGCTACAAACTGCTATTATACATTGGGGCTTGCTTTTATCTCACATGTACCAAAGATGCAGCAATAATGTACATTTTACATACATTGTGTTTTTTAAAAAATTATGTGAATGGCAGCTAACTCATTCATATGACTTCATATAGTTTTGGGATGGGGAAATCCCCACACTACACATGCATGGATACAAAAGTCAGAATAGAGCTGTAATCCAATCAAGGGGAGCTGTTGCTATCATAATATCAGACTGAGTGGCTCATGATCAGCAGCTGAGACTGGAAATGAATTGTAGCCTTAGCAGCATATTTACTCAAGGGTTATGCTTAAGAAGATATTCAAAGCATATGTCAGGTTTATTGGTGAGGACAATGTCAAGACATATTCTGTGCTGTTGCTTATAGCTCTCTGGCTGAGGAGAGTGAACCGTTTGGCTTAACTGGAACATTTCATTTGTAAATGTGCTTTCAGTTTGTAACATGGTGACAATGCTGAATATTTAGATATTGGAGTAAAATTTGGTGAACACAGTACTATACTCAGGTTCAAATACCATCTTGACCTCGGGTCTGTTTTCAGAATGAGGATGGGCAAAATTTCAAATACACCACAATGTAACATCTGCCTGGAAAATTGAGATGCTGGGATGAGTTTTGGTGCATACATTCAGAAGGCAAGTAGGATTTGCCCGTTACATGCAAGAAAGGTTTTTTGTTAAGTTCCTTGAGCTGCCATGGTTGATGGGAAAGGTGTCATATAAATATTTGAATAAATAAATTGGGAACTGTTTGATGATAATGTGTACCTGCATAGTGGATAGTGAATTAAAGGTTATGAACCACTGCCCTAGAGTATAGTTATTAAAAGTTACTGACTTTATTCTAGATTCATTCTAATGCAATTACTTTTACTAGAACAGAGCAGTATCCATGCTGGATCAGATCAATGGCCCATCTAGTTGGCCAACCTGTTCACCCAGTGGCCAGCCACATACTTCTAAAAGGGTAAGCATAACCAAGGCTTCTTACTATTATTGACACCACTCAATTGGTCTCAAAGGAATAGCACCGAGAGAACTGTGACTGACCCAAGGTCACCCAGCTGGCTGCATGTGGAGGAATGAGGAATCAAACCTGGTTCTCCAGATTAGAGTCTGCTTCTCTTAACCATTATGCCAAATTGGCTCTCAGTTGGATAATAGCTAGCCACTGATGGGCGTATATTCCATGAGTTTGCCTGATCCCCATTTAAAGGAATCGAGAAAGTTACTACTTTGTTGGATCAGGGGAATGCTGTAGACAGTTTATCTTGATTTCAGTAAGGCTTTTGATAAGGTTCCACATAATATTCTTGTTTGCAAATTGGTAAAATGTGGCTTGGATCCTGTTACTGTGACAGATTGCACCCAAGGAATGCTTGTTAATGGTTCCTTATCCTCTTGAGGAGCTGCGGTGGCTCAAGTGGTTAAGACGCTGAACTGCAGGCTGTGGAAGGTCAGTAGCTCAGCAGTTCGAGACCCAGGGTGCCACATGACGGAGTGAGCTCCCATCTCTAGTTCCAGCTCCTGCCAACCTAGCAGTTCGAAAGCAAGAAATAGCAAGTAGATAAATAGGGACCACTTCGGTGGGAAGGTAACAGCGTTCCATGCGCCTTGGTGTTTAGCCATGCCGGCCACATGACCACGGAAACGTCTTCGGACAGTGCTGGCTCTTCGGCTTTGAAACGGAGATGAGCACCGCAACCCTAGAGTCGGATTCGACTGGCTTTCGAGCAAGGGAACCTTTACCTTTATCCTCTTGAAGAGTGGTGACAAGTAGAGTGCCTCAAGACTCTGTCACATCACCCGGGAAAGTACGACACTCACATTCCTGAGGGAGGTGGAAAACAGTTTGGCAGGCTGCACCACTATCACATTCGGTTCCTTGTAGTTTACCCCATTTAAACAACAGGTCCGCACAACTGCCAAAGCCTGATTGCATTCTATTAGCCGTCTCCCATACTTTACATGGCAAGTCAAATCCTGCTAGCCTCTCGTTGGTGTTTATCAGATTATGGGTATCTATCAGGTAGAACTGATTGAATCCATGTTCGCAACCATTAATTCCCTAGATCAAAATTATGTGATTGCAGGATTTGTGCAGATCATATTGCTGGGTGTCTGGATAGGCCCACATCGGCCACGTCTTTGTGGATAGGCAACTCTCTGTTTTCAATTATCTTTCTATATTCACGAAGAAGAGCATCTTGTCTTCGGAGATGCGGAAGAGCAATGTGGCCCAACGTGGGTAGCCAATAGGTCAGAGTGGGTTCAATGCATACGCTGATGGTTCTCACTGTTGTGTTGAGTTGGACATCAAGTTTGTGGACATGGGGGCTGTTAAGCCACACTGAAGCACCACATTCCGCAGCAGTATACACCAACCCCAAAGCTGAGCATCTAAGAGTTGTAGCAGATGCACCCCAAGTTGTACCACATGATTTCTGGAGAATGTTGTTTTGCGTGCGTATTTTCGTTGCTCCATTGGTAATCTGTCACAGGAATGTGAGAGTCGTGCTTTCCAGGGAGATGTGATGGAGTTCTTTGAACTCTCCCCAGCTGCAACTGAGAGGAGTGACAATGTAGATATTAGTATTTAGGGGGATTGCCTAATTTGTCTGCATACCCGTTGTATCGACGTGGTTACATATTCTATATTATATCCTTCCTGTGTGTAATTCTGCCATATGATAAATAAAGAAATACATGTTGCCTGGTAATCAGTTGTATTCCCAGGAGATCTCCTGCCACCACCTGGGAGTTGGCAACCCTAGTGCATGGACAGGGAGGATGTATGTGGGTTCACTGTGACATGTGAAGGGGGCTGCTCACTCCACACACAGAAACAATCCCCGAAATTCCCTGCTGCTCAGGGAAGGTGGAAGCCTTGAAAAAGTAGCCGCATTTATAATTCATGTTGTATATAATAAAAGGTATTTTATTGCAAGTATCTGATCTGGGACAAGTTAATATAAACTCATTATACATTAATAAGGTCGGTAATGCAGATCAGCTTGGAAGACAAGGTTGCCAGTTTTTCAGTAGACTTCTGGAGCTGTGCCACGCCGTTCGGGAAATTAGGTGGGGAAAGTTTTCTCGACATGGAGATGAAAGGGGTTAGCACCTCCTCGTTGCTGCCAAGCCGGCTGAAAAACTAGGGAATCTCTAGGGTTGCCGCGTTTCTTGCTGTAGTGGGAGACCATAGAGCTTTTGCAAATCTTAGAGCATCCCATGATGTCTGTATGCTCAATACATAACAATGTCAGTTCCGATTTCCACTGGAAGTGCCCTTAGAACACCGCGTGTCACTGACATGCCAGGACACACCCCCTCAATGTACCTGGGGACTGTGAGGTACCACCTGACAACCTTAGAAGACTCACTGGAAGGCAGAAGACCCATCTTTGCAGAGATTCTCAGTTCTTGACACTGAAACAACAAAATTTGGCCAAATTCGAGTTTTTATAAGTATCTATAGCCTGCTTTTTTATTATTATTTTTTTGCAGAGCCCCCTAAAGTGGCCAGTTAAGCAGTTAAAAATTCATTTAATGATAATAAAATGTTTAAATCACAACACTTGAAAATAATGAACAAAAATTAAAACCCAGCAGGGGCAGATGTAAACTGAGCGGCGCCACTTCCCTTTCTCATTTAGCTCAAAGACCTTGTGAAATGCAAAATGGCATTACCTTTTTCTCTCCTATCTGGCAAAGGGAGCTTTGGCTCTTGATGGGGAAAGTTTTCTCGACATGGAGATGAAGGAGATTAGCGCCTTCTCATCATTGCCAAGCCGGCTGAAAAACTAGGGAGTCTCTAGGGTTGCTGTAGTGGGGAACCATAGAGTTTTTGCAAATATTAGAGCATCCCATGATGTCTGTATGCTCAATACATAACAATGTTACTTCCGATTTCCACTGGAAGTGCCTTTAGAACACCGCCTGTCACTGACATGCCAGGACCCGCCCCCTCAATGTACCTGGGGACCGTGAGGTACCACCTGACAACCTTAGGAGACTCACTGGAAGGCAGAAGACCCATCTTTGCAGAGATTCTCAGTTCTTGACACTGAAACAACAAAATTTGGCCAAATTCGAGTTTTTATAAGTATCTATAGCCTGCTTTTTTATTATTATTTTTTTGCAGAGCCCCCTAAAGTGGCCAGTTAAGCAGTTAAAAATTCATTTAATGATAATAAAATGTTTAAATCACAACACTTGAAAATAATGAACAAAAATTAAAACCCAGCAGGGGCAGATGTAAACTGAGCAGCGTTACTTCCCTTTCTCGATTTAGCTCAAAGACCTTGTGGAATGCAAAATGGCATTACCTTTTTCTCTTCTATCTGGCGAAGGGAGCTTTGGCTCTTGAACACAGACACCCCGGAGGTCTTGTTGGCCTTCAAGGTGCTCCTGGGTTTGAATTTTTCTCTTTCACCTTTTCTAGGACAATAGGGATGGTACACGGTCAGCTCTAAGGGGAAGAAATGACAATCTTTGGGGGCAGTTGCTGGGAAAAAACTCTCCCGGGGGTCCCAACCAACCAACCTCCTAAAGGAGGGGCAGTTTTTTGACTTCACCACCCAGGCAGATTGATGCAGGCAAAGTACTCCCAGTTAGTGCATAACAGGGTGAAGTACAGGAGCCATTTTGCTTTCTGATAGTGTTCTGCCATTAATAAATCTGGGAGAGGCGGTTTCCTAAAGTAACAGAATGAATTTCAATCTAGAAAAGACAAAAGAAATGCTAATGTAGCATTTTTTTCAATTTTTCCGAAAATTTTCGTTTTTTCCCGGAAAAAAATGGGGGGGGGGACGGGTTTTTTTCCCGAACTTCAAAATTTCTGGAAATTTTACATCTCTACTCCTGGGTCTGAATTTTTCTCTTACACTTTTTCTAGGACAATAGGGATGGTACATGGTCAGCTCTAAGGGGAAGAAATGACAAACTTTGGGGGCAGTTGCTGGGAAAAAAACCCTCCTGGGGGTCCCAACCAACCAACCTCCTAAAGGAGGGGCAGTTTTTTTACTTCACCACCCGGGCAGATTGATGCTGGCAAAGTACTCCCAGTTAGTGCGTAACAGGGTGAAGCACAGGAGCCATTTTGCTTCCTGGTAGTGTTCTTGTGCCATTAATAAATCTGGGAGAGGCGGGGATTCAACAGGTGATGTCCTCTCATCCCCAGCATGGAAACTCAGTAAAAGTGAAACTGTCATCTTCTGGATTTCTGCCTGTCATTTGAGTTGTCAGGTACAAGTGAGGGCAAGGCGTTGGGCACTTTCTACAGGGGACGCTCTAGCATTTGGCTAAAAACTCTATGGTCACCATAGAGTTTTTAGCTGAATGCCAGAGCGTCCCCGCATGAAGTGCCAGTGCGATGACATCACCTCCAGGTGATGTCATCGCGCCAGGCACATCATGCCCAGCAGGGCTATTCGAGGGCGAGACTCCACCCATCAGCCAACTGGCTGACGCTGGGTTAGGAGCACCAAAATTGGGGTGAAAACTGCTCCCATCGGGGGGTTCACACAAACACCAAAGAACAATGGAATGAGAGAAATCGTGAAACCAGAAACACAAAACTCCGAAAGTGGGCTGCACCTCAAAAGAGGTATAGATGGTATAGATTATATACCTGATTAGAAAACAAGCATTGTAATAGACTCACAGAATTGTAATCAAGATAATGTAACTGATATATGTATCAGTGATTATGTGAAAATTTTAAATAAAACTCTTTAAAAAAGAGAGAGGTATTTCCTACTCCTTTCCTCCCCCCTAGCTTGCTGCATTTGGCTCTGATCCCAAAATACCATGCAAGCAGACAGAGAAGTTCACAACATGGTTCTGTTCCAGAATGTCAAAATGTGGAAGAAGAAGAAGAGAGTGGATTTATAGCCCGCCCTTCACTACCCAAAGGAGTTTCAGAGCAGCTTACAATCTCCTTTCCCTTCCCCTCCCCACAACAGTCACCCTGTGAGGTAGGCAGGGCTGAGAGAGCTCTGAGAGAAACTGCCCTTGAGAGAACAGCTCTGAAAGAACTGTGACTGACCCACGGTCACACCCGCAGCTGCATGCGGAAGAGTGGGGAATCAAACCTGGTTCTCCCAGATTAGAGTCCGCGCTTGTAACCCCTTCATGACTTTCAATGACTCTCAGTTTTGGCAAGCATCTTCCCTGCCAAAGTGTTTTGCTCCCTTTCCCCCCCCCCCAAGCTTGCCATCACGTACCAATAAGCATGACCTTTCCAATAAAAAACCAGCAGCAACTGATCCTGCATTCCCTTTTAACTGCCCTGCTTGCCTTTGAAGCTGCATCTGTTCGCAGCATCCCTGTCTAGAGAGGAGGATTTCCAGGGGGAGCATCTTTTGGATTCTGCTCACAGCCGAGCTGCTCGCATGACTGCAGCAAAAATCAGGGCAACCCGTTCGGGGAACAACAAAGAGGAAGAGGCATTGGAGCCACCGGAAGTGGAGAGCAATTCAAAGTCGGGGGAAATCCTGATTGGAGAAAGCAAAGTTTTGCCCCTCGGTGGGATCGCCAGGGGTCATTTCCTGCAGGAGCGTACAGGAGCGGAGCTCCGGCAGTAAAGAGCCCAGGGGGGTGGGCACATGCAACAAGCCCCACCCCCGGCTCCCAGCAGCCCTCAGTCAGAGCAAGAAGCAGCCGGGTAAGTTGCAGAGACTCCCCCCGGCCCCCCCGGTCCAAAACAGTCCAGTGGCACCTTTAAGACCAAGTTTTATTCAGGTACAAGCTCTCCCTCCTCTGCGAGGACACATCTGCACATGTCCCCCCCCCAATATGTAGCAATCCAAAACAATCCAGTGGAGCCTGAGCGGTGGGTGTTGCCTTCTGACACACTTCCGGTGATGTCAGGGGTGTGGCATATGCAAATAAGATATGCTAATGAGCTCCTGCACCTCTTTTTCTACGAAATGACCCCTGGGGATCGCTTCTCATTCTCTGTGTTCAAGAGATCCTGAACAGCCTCAGGTGAAAGGTCCAGAATGGGATTGGTCAGGCTGTGCTGTCAGAACTGTCAGACAGGCAGAAATTCAACAGGTTTCCTCTGTCACCGGAAGGCGGGGGTAGCCGGGTTGGTGCAAACTTTGCTTTTAACACTGTGGTGAGGCAGAAGAGGTTGCTGCTGTTGCTGTCTTGTTTGGAGGATAAGCCTCAAACGTTTATTTATTTACCCAGAAGTGACGTCATCACATTTCCAATGTTGGGGGGGGGGGTTATGCTCTAGTTTGAGGGCAAAACTTACCATAGAGTTTTGCCCCCAAACTAGAGCATTGCCATGCAACATCATCACATCACTCTTTCGGGCCAGTTGGGGGTGGGATTTCCCCCCACCAGCTGGCCGGTGGTGGAGAAGAACCCCGCAAAAGCGGGGGTTCCTCTGCCCCTGGCAGGGTTCTGGCAACCCTACTGTCAGCTGGTAATAGGGTTGTAGGGTTGCCAGCCTGCTTTGGAGGGTGGACTCTATGGCATTGTGCCATGCTGAGGACCCTCCCCTCCCCAAACCCCACCCTCTCCTGGCTCCACCCCCAAAGTCTCCAACAGTGTTCCCTCTAAGCTGAGTTAGTGTGAGCCAGCTCACATTTTTTTAGCCTCCGGCTCACACATTTCTGTCTTCGCTCAAGAAGGAGGGCTCCAGAGCAAACTAATTTATGCAGCAGCCAAATCGCTCGCCCACAACTTTAATGCCCGCAGCTCACAAAGTAGATTTTTTGCTCACAAGGATCCACAGCTTAGAGGGAGAATTGGTCTCCAGGAATTTTCCAACAAAGACCTGGTTGCCAGCACTGCCTCAGAAAATACACAGAGATTTTGAGGGTGATGCCTGGGGGTGGTGGACTTTGGGGGGGGGGTGATGTCACTTCCAGAGTGACACTTTAAGAATTTACCATAGTCTCTATGGTAAAGACTATAGAGACGTGGGGAAATTCCTAGAGTGTCACCATGGAGGCCATTTCCTTGCCATTCTCCCCCCTCCATGCACACACACTCCCCAGTTTCTTGAGAGCATGGAATTGGGGCCAAGGGTGGGAGTTACCTACCGTGGTTGTACCAACGGCAAGCTTAGCTGAGAGAGAGCAACCCAAAGTGTCTTCTTATTTTTCTTTTCAGTTTGGGTTTTATCCCGAAGAATTTAAAAAACAAAAATCTCAAGCAAGTACCATGGCAGCCCTGACTGCCACCTTGGAGAACAGTGGGGTAGGCAGCACTGAGCTAGATGTGCAAGAGCTCTGACACTGTATGGCACTGTTTCATATGGTAGGTGGAAATGCTCTGCAGTGTGCATCTATTTGAAATGCAAACACTATCCTTGCAGAATGCACAATGCAGCTGTATGCTAACAAGCAGCAGCAGCAGCAACCCGAAAGGCAAGCAAAACCAGCTCTCTGTATCGTCTCGAGGCAATTTTATTGGACTCAGTTCCTCACCTCCCAACATCCTGTCTCTAATTTTGGTCCTCTAGAGGAAGGGGCGGGAGAAGGGAAACATAACCCCTTCCTGACCTCGGGAAGGATTTAGTGGAGAAGATTCCCCAGCCAGATATGGGATTCTGTTTAGCTCCTGCCTGCAAATCCTTCTTGCAAAATCGATGCATTTTCCATTCTGCATGAAAATTGTTCACATCTGTCCTTCCACGGGAATTATTCCAAAAATGTTTCGATGGAGGGAAAACTAGAGCCAGCCCTTGGTATTCCGAGCAACTTGACTTTTCTTTCGGAATAAAGTTTCTTGGCTAGGATGTGGAGGTCAAAACTGAGTTAAACGTCGGGGCACCCATTGTTTGGTTCTCCTTCTTGTCCCTGTTTACTTTCTTCATAGAGAGGCGATGCTCAAAGGTGTAGGAGCAGGGCCAGAGTGGAAGATGGCTGCTCTTATGATCTTCTCCATGCACATGGTCCCCAGTTTGTGTGTACATAAGAACATGAGAACATAAGAGAAGCCAATGTTGGATCAGGTCAGAGGGCCATCCAGTCCAGAGATACATTGGGATAGGGTAGACAGAAACAAATAATCAGATGGCTCCAGCCACGGGTCATTTCGTAGAAAAAGAGGTGCAAGAGCTCATTAGCATGACTCATTAGCATACCTTATTTGCATATGCCACAACCCCTGACATCATCGGAAGTGTGTCAGAAGACAACACCCACCGCTCAGGCTCCACTGGACTGTTTTGGATTGCTAGCTATTGGGGGAGGGAACATGTAGATTTGCCCTCACAGAAGAGGGAGAGCTTGTACCTGAATAAAACCTGGTCTTAAAGGTGCCACTGGACTGTTTTGGACTGGGGGGCCGGGGGGGCTCTGCAGCTTACCTGGCTGCTTCTTGCTCTGACTGAGGGCTGCTGGGAGCAGGGGGTGGAGCTTGTTGCATGTGCCCGCCTCCTGGGCTCTTTACTGCCGGAGCTCCGCTCCTGTGCGCTCCTGCAGGAAACGACCCCTGGATCCAGCCAACTTTTTCATTCAATCTCACCCAAGTCCACTTCTTACTACAGCCTGATTCCCCTATGGTCAGGTTGCCAGGCCAGTGAGAGTAGGGTTTCCAACCTCCAGGTGGCACCTGGAGACCTCCCACTTTTACAGGTGATCTCCAAATGACCAAGAAGAGAAAATGGCTGCTTTGGAAGGTGGACTGTATGGCATTATACCCAGCTGAGGTCCCCAAACCCTTCCTTCCCCAGACTCCACCCCACCCCGAAATCTCCAGGTATTTCCCAACCCAGAGCTGGCAACCCTAAGTGAGAGACAGGGGGACAGGGTCAAAGGGATGCTATTGGTGACAGCATGACACCACTTCCAGGAAAACCTAGAAGTGACATCACTGCTATCAAGGAATTACCGGAAACTCTATGGTACCATAGAGTTTTCAGCAATTCCTAGAGAGGACATCAGTATTTAAAGGGAAAACCCAGAACCAGTTATCTCCAGGAATCACTGAAAATTCTATGGATTTACCATAGAGTTTCCGGCAACTGCTAGAGACTTGTCATTTCCAGGCTTCCCTTGGAGGTAACACCACACCATCAGCCTGACAGCCATTGGGGGAAAAAATCTCCCACCGCCAATGTGAACGGTGGTGATAGAAAACAAGAGGTGAGCGGTCATCCCCTGCTACTGCCTGGAGATTGGCAACCCATGGCAACCATGTGTATTGGAGCACCAATAATTTATTTTTAAGAATCTTATTTAACTGTAGTATGTGTATTATTGTATTTTATACTGTTTTTATTGTTATAATCTGGCAGTTATGCCTCTGTTAGCCGCCCTGAGCCTTTGGGGAGGGCGGGATACAAATCCAAAGAAATAAAATAAAATAAAATATGGCTTTTGTAAATGAAGATCCCTAAAGGCGACTTCTCCTCCATTTTTCCCCACCAGCCGAAAAGCTGGTTGGACCCAACCGGACGCTTGCCGTTTGTCTGTTTTTATGTATGTGTGCTAGCGGGTTGGGGGGGAGACTTTATAGCTCTGAAACAAGTTATGGCCTGGAATATGGTTTGGCATCCACATGGTGATAAGCCTGACCTTGAGGTATTTGAACAGGGAACAACAGATGTCTCCCTAGAAACTGCTGTATATTAATGTTGCACACTGTTATACCCTGAGTGCTCCAGACTTGAGATGTGAAGCCCCCGGGGGAAGGGGGAAAGCCCTAGGAGGCATCCCCACCCCTCCTCTTGGGCCTTCTCATCTGTCTTCCTGGCTCTCCTTGGCTGCCTCCCCCGTCACCTTCCCTTTTGTGAAACAGGTGGTTCCCAGACGCTCCAGCTGCCAATTTTTCGACTAGGCTTTTCATCTGTGCCTTTCTGTGTCCTGATCAGCAGACAAAAACATATTCTCCATGCCATGAAAAGCTTCCCCTCCCCACTTGGGCAGAGTGACTGAAAGTGACATAAGAACATAAGAGAAGCCATATTGGATCGGGCCAATGGCCCATCCAGTCCAGCACTCAGTGTATAATTTCAGTAGGTTACAAGAGGGAATAAAAGGGTAGATTTTAAAACATCAACATAGCATCTTACTCATCGACTAACACAACCTCTGAGCACTGTAATTTTTTCATATCCATTTCCCCCCCTTATTCTGCATTAAAATCGAATTTAACCTTCTTTTTAATCCATGTTTCCCCCCCTCATTTTGCACTAAATTTAACTCAACCTTTTTTTTAATTCATGGTTTTTCTCACTCATTCTGCACTAAAATTGAACTCAACCTTCTTTTTAATCCATGGTTTTTCTCACTCAATCTGCACTAAAATCGAATTCAACCTTCTTTTTAATCCATCCCCCCCCCAATTCTGCATTAAATGGCCTCCCTTCAGTGGTCAGCCCGGTTTCAGCCTGCTGTTGCCCCGGGTTATTTGGATGCTGTTCTGCCCTGGGCTTAAATTACCTCGACTCGAACACAGAGAAAATCCAGAGTGGCGGGCAAATGCAGAAAGGACCACAGTGGCCAAAACCCAGGTGCCATCAGGAGGTGCCCCAGCAGGGCCTGAACTCTGGAAGCCCACCCACTGTGCCCCCCCCAAGCACCAAGGATACAGAGCATCCCTTGCCCCAGACATAGTGTTCCAAAATTAAAAGCACTGAGAGAGCGTGATGGGCCCAAGATTACCCAGCAAGCTTACATGGGGATCATGGCTGCCAACCTCCAAGTGAGGCCTGGAGTTCTCCTGGAATTAACACTGCTCTCCAGGTTACAGAGAGCAGGTCCCCTGGAGGAAACGTCAGCTTCGGAGAAGAGACTTTATGGCATCACATCCCTGTGGAGCTCCTTCCCCTCCCACAAGCTCCACCTTCTTCGTGCACTGCCCTAGGGTTGCCAACTCCAGGTGGTGGCTGGAGATCTCCTGTAACCACAACTAGTCTGCAAACAACAGAGATCAGTTCCTCTGGAGAAAGTGGATGCTTTGGAAGGTGGATTGTCTGGCATTGTACTGTGCTGAAGTCCCTCCCCTCCCCAAACCCTGCTGCCCCCAGGCACCACCCCAAAATTGTCAGGTATTTCTCAACCTGGAGTTGGCAACCCTGCACTGCCCCTGAGATCTCCATGTGATTAACACAAGGAATTCACTGCCACAGGAGGTGGTGGCGGCTACAAGCATGGACAGCTTCAAGAGGGAATTGGATAAACGTATGGAGCAGAGGTCCATCAGTGGCTATTAGCCACAAGGTATAGATAGGAACTCTCAGTCTGGGGCAAGGGATGCCCTTTATTCTTGGTGCTTGGAGGGGGCAACAGTGGGAGGGCTTCTAGAGCTCTGGCCCCACTGCTGGACCTCCTGATGGCACCTGGGTTTTGGCCCCTGTGACACAGAGTGTTGGACTGGATGGGCCTTTGGCCTGATCCAACATTGGCTTCTCTTATATTCTTATGTTCTCCTAATTTCCCAAGGTGAAGCTGGCAGCCAGAGTGGAGATTTGAACCTGGTTCTCCCAAGTTCTAATCCCACACTCTAATCACTACGTCATTCCGACTCTATGGCCACGAGTGTCATGCTGCCAGAAGAGCCATATTTCGCCAGACTCCCTCCTTGCCCATGCATTCCTAACACACAAGTTCAGTCCTACAAGGCCTTGCTATATAGATCCAGCCTTGGGGGAAAGGGCATCAATTGCCTTGATGAATTGGAAACAACCGGGTGTGTTGTCTGCCTCTTGGGGACGTCTGAGGTTGAATTGCAAGTTAGTTGAAGGTAATCTCTTGGATTGCCGACGGCAAGAAATATAAGATAACATAGAAAAGGCAAAGCTGACACGCTCAATCAAGAGCTCTTCGAGGCTCTAAGGAGAGGAAACCAAGTCCCTCCTCGTGGCTTCCAAGAGAAGGAGATGTCTATCTGGGATCCAAGGAATGGAAGATGCATACCACAGGTCATCATTGCTGATCCTTCCAAAGTCAGACGAGGGCTGCGTAAATGAGATTTTATTTCGATTCTGTGAAGAAGAAATGATGTGGCTGGGTGATCGGACGCCAAAAACGGCAAAGAGCGAAATCTGCAGTGAATTTTGTTGCTTTGATGTCAGATGCCATCTTGCTTTCAACAAATCCTCAACATATTCATCCTGGAAACGAAAAGTTTCCATCGTTGTCAGCTCGACGGCAATGTTGTGCTTTTGCGGCGCTTGCTGTTGCAGGATATTTCAATGCCAAACCATGGATTGGATCCTGTTGTGCGTTTCCCATAATGAAAGGCAGGGGAGCTTTTTGTCGATTCTTCCCACCTACTACCGACCTTGACCTTCAGTTCACCCCCTGTGCTGTTCCTGGGGGAGACGTATTTCAGGGAATATTTCAGAAGGGGGGAGGCAAAGAAGGCCAGTTCTGCTGATGGAAATGTCTTCCACTAGCAGAGATTTACTGCAGGATCCAAGCTCATCTGCAAAGATCACAACACTGCCACCAGGGCATGAGCCAAATGGTGGAATACATGTTTGACCCTGCCAAAATCCCATGGCTTGGAATTAAATGTATTGGACGTCCCCCCATGATTCTTGGAAATTCACCGCATGATTCTTAGAAATGCAAATTAATTGGTATGTCTCTTACCACACAGCTAGGATGAGCAGCCAATCAGAAGGAGCAGCCCAGGGTCAAAGATCACTATCCAAATTGCAGGAACTAAATGTCCTCCCTATCTTTTTGTGCCAAAGAGAGATGACCAAAATAAAAGTTGACATAATGAGGAACTGGAGAGAGAGAGAGAGATGTCAAAAGGATAGTAAATATTAGACTGGAGGACTGTGCACTGCCTTGTTTGAGAAAAATGTGATCATTATTTTAATCTTTAATGCAAGATCCAGAAGCACATTGTACATTCCAAGGCAGTTCTGATTAACATCAGTCAGGCATGGCTAAAGAATCAGTTCCGATGGGATCGGCCGTTGCGGTCTAATTTTAGTCTTAACTGAAGCACCAGTGGAGAAAATGGACTACGTCACCCAAATGGTTGTGTTCTCTGCTTTGGTTGTGAGGCAAGGGTCGCTTTTACTTACACAGAAAGGCAACAGAAACTGGTGTGAAATGGACACTCATTCTAACAAAACTGGTGGTAGAAAGTGCCGTCAGGTTGCAGCCGAACTTATGGTGACCTCCCCATAGAGTTTTCAAGACAAGAGAGGTTTAGAGGTGGTTGGCTAATGCCTGCCTCTGGGTAGCAACCAGACTTTCTTAGTAGTCTCCCATCCAAATTCTGACCCAAATCTGACCCTGCTTAGCTTCTAAGATCTGATGAGATTGGGCTAGCCTAAGCCGTCTAGCTCCGGGCGACCTGTAAGTGAGTTCAGTTATCTACTGGGGTCATGGATGATTGGGTCAGGTCACAAAATGACAAGGTGGGGAGCCATGACACTCATACATTTGCACATATGAGAATTAACACTGATTAATAGGGATTCAGATAACTAACACACGGGAATGCTTTTTTTAAAACAGCAACACAATGGCAGCAAATAACTGTTTGAGAAATTCGCTTACCATTTTAATAATGGGCTATGGAGCACTGAGCAGACAGGAAAGTCCCTGGGTGGGGGAAACTAGGACTTCCACTGAGTTTTGTATGAATTCACATGTGTGGCATGCTACCGATTGCATGGTACTGCTCGAATATGTGGAAAGTAACTTGCTGAATGTAACTGAGCTGCTCATAAACAGTGGAACTGTCTAACCAAAAATCGCCCTTGGTTCCTACCCGGCAAGCAATGTGAGTCAAAGTAGCCAATGCTAGAGCATCCCAATAAGAAACCCACCAGCAGATTTTGGGCCAATTCCTGCCTTAAATGATTGTGGAAATGGAGGGTGGGGTGATATAATAAGCTTCTTTTTGGAAGAGTGCGGAAAATGAAATAGGAACGTCTTTAGGTAGTTTTTGCAATTACACGTATGGATGTCGTTTCAAATTCTGATTTTGGCAACACACTGATTTTATAAGATTTTACGTCTTAACTTCATTATTCCCCTGTTGAATTCTTCCCTTTGCATTTTGGACTTTTCCTGCCTCCCTTGGGTTAACGGTTGCAAAGCAGAGAGAGAAGAACATTCTTTAGAGGGTTATATGATGAAATGAGAAGATTTTGAGAATTGTTCCATCGACCACAAAAACATCTGCTAGCATCAGGGGCATATGATTTCACTCTGTTTTCAATGGGGGGGGGACATGAACATTGATGTGTGATGATTACTACGGTTTCTAAATGTATAAGTGGAGTTTTGTGATGGGCGTTCGATATGAATGAAGCCTACCTACCACAGACTTATCTAGTGTTGCAATGCACATGTCCGCACTGTCGTATTTGAGAAATTCAGTTTTGTAAACCACTTTTGAAACCTGAACGTTTCATGTGAGAGAGCTGCAGGTAAGAAGTTTTGGGGTAAATGAAGTACGGAGACTAGGGTTCCGGTCACATGGAGAATTTGCCGCGCGAGAAGCATGACTGCCGGGCGGATTAAAAGGGCACAATCATACGGCAACATCCGGCAAGCACTGCGCGCCCATCTCCAACCCGTAGCGTCCGGCCGAAGATGCAGAGTTTAAAAAGTAGCTAGGAAAGTGTAGTATTATCCGGAAAACGCAGGGTGCGGATGGGCGTCTGATCGCG
>NW_015160276.1:238307-241782 GCF_001447785.1 Gekko japonicus | reverse complement strand
TTTATAGAAAAAGCCCAGCAGGAACTCATTAGCATAATAGGCCACACCCAACAGCAGGAACTCATTAGCATATTGGACCACACCCCTGACAGCACAGCTTATTAGCATAATAGGCCACACCCACATGTTACCAGAAGTGTGGTCATCTAGCCACACCCACCTTTTGCTTCTTATTCTGTTTACCTTGTTTGTTGTCAAAACCCAGGGCTTTTTTTTGTAGCAGGAACTCCTTTGCATGTTAGGCCACACACCCCTAATGTAGCCAATCCTAATGAGTTTCTGCTGTTGGGTGTGGCCTATTATGCTAATGAGTTCATGCTGGGCGTGGCCAACTTGGATGCCAGCTGGAACTCCGTTCCTGTGCGTTCCTGCCCAAAAAGAGCCCTGAGGTTCTTTATCTAAATCTATTAGGAAGGGGGAGAACAGGAAAGTTCTAATAAAACAGCAGAGTCCTAAACTACATATTTATACAGCAAAGTAGGCTAACACATAGCACAAGTCTTTAAGAGGAAAAGGTAAAAATCTGGGGGAGGCTGCTGAGCAAGTAACCTCTCTTCTAGAACCTTAATAGGAAGAAGCTCAAGCTCATTGGCCAACCCAAAGCCATCCAGTCAAGAACACCAATTAACATACAGGATTGGCTCTGAGCCAGGTTGCACTTCCAGGTCAGGTCTCTGGTCGAATCAAAACAAATGTGTTAACCCTATAATGACTGAAATTTAAATCTTGCCATATCCCAACAGGGGCCACGGTGGCTCAGAGGTTAAGACACTACAGACTGGAAAGTAGGTAGTTTGAGACCCTAGTGCTGCATGACGGAGTGAACTCCCGTCTCTGGCCCCAGCTCCTGCCAACCTAGCAGTTCGAAAGCAAGAAGTTGCAAGTAGATAAATAAGTACTGAGGTTCCGTGCACCTCAGCATTTAGTCATGCCTGCCACATGACCACAGAAACGTCTTCGGACAGCGCTGGCTCTTCAGCTTGGAAACGGAGATGAGCACTGCCTCCTACAGTTGGATTCGACCAGCTTTCGAGCAAGGGAAACCTTTACCTTTACTTTATATCCCAACAAGAAGAACGGGAAGCCTTGCACAGATCTGTGTCATTACTTGAAGGTGGTTATTTTTTTGTTGCAGAGGGATGGAATGTATTGTGGAATCTACTCAGCTTTCTATAATCCACTCTGGACTCTATGTAGGACACAATGGAATCATTCTGCCCTCCTTTAAGTGTTTTCAGAATGGGGCTGACAGTGCAATCCTGTGTGGAGTTCGTCCACTCCGAGCTACTGACTTGAATGGGCTTTGACTGGAATAACTCTGCCTGGGTTCACACTGTCAGGGGCTTTGCTCACCCCTCATGATAAGTGGTTTGAGACAGGCACAAGCAGCAGCGACAACACCCGGGTTTGATTCCCCCCTCCTGCACATGCAGCTGCTGGTGTGACCTTGGGTCAATCACAAGTTCTTTCAGAGCTGTTCTCTCAAGGGCAGTTCTTGAAAGAGCTCTCTCAGCCCTACCTACCTCACAGGGTGTCTGTTGTGGGGAGGGGAAGGGGAAGGAGATTGTAAACTGCTCTGAGACTCCGAGTGAAGGGCGGGGTATAAATCCAATCTCCTCCTCCTCCTCCTCCTCCTTCAATTTTTTAGCTTCATTTCTCAACCATCCTTCTTCCCAATGGAGACCCAAAACGGCTTACGTCATTCATTCATCTTCCCAATGGGGAACCAAAATGGCTTACGTCATCCATTCATTTTTCCTCACGACAACCCTGTGAGGTAGGTTAGGCTCAGAGTATCTGACTGGCCCAAGGTCACTCAGTGAGCTTTCATGGCAGAACAGAGAACTGAACCTGGGCTGCACAGATCCTAGTGTGTTACACTCGCTACTACACCAGACTGGCTCTCTTATGTTGCCGGATACTACCAGTACATTCCTCCTTCTTAGCTAATGTGGATGATAGATTTCAGAAAGCTACCATTGGGTTTAAGATTTACCCATCTTTGTTTAAATTTGTATTGTAAATTTGTTATTGTATTTTACTGTATTTTTGGCAGTAGCTCACAAAGTAGAATTTTTGCTCAGAAGGCTTCACAGCTTAGAGGGAACATTGCGTCGCCACTACACCAGACTGGCTCTCTTATGTTGCCGGATACTACCAGTACATTCCTCCTCGTTAGCTAATGCTACTAGGCATGTTTTCTCCCCACTGAAATTTCCACATTCTCACTTTCTGACATCCTCACGGTGGAGAAAAAAAGAACCACGATATCTTTTCTCCCAGATGTCTGTTGAAAAGTGTAGGGCGAACCCACAGCCCTGAAAACTCCACAGACAGAATTGTTTGCTTACATAGAAAATAGGGCTGTAATTACTCTCTGCTTGCATTTCATAGCAAGGTCAAAACTCTGTGATTCAGTCTATTGTTCAGGGATAAAAGGGAGTTGACTTTTCTTTTCTTTTTTTGCCATACTGCGTGCAACTATTGTAGCAACAACTTGCAGGATGCCAACTTTCTTTTCTTTTCTTTTTTCTTTTTGGCTAATTCCTGTTCAGCCATGTTCAGAAAACTGGCAGCTCAAGGTAAAATCTGGGAGAGAAAAATTCTCGAATATTTGTTTTTATTTTATTTTTTTAGAAAGATGTCACATACCTCCAGGCAACAGAGATCAGTTCCCCTGGAGAAAATGGCTGCTTTGGAAGGTGGGCTCTATGGCATTAGACCCCACTGAGGTCCCTTCCCTTCCCTCCCCAAACCCAGCCCTCCTCAGCCTCTACCTGCCAACCACCAGGAATCTCCCAACCCAGGGTTGGCAACCGGGGGCTCTTTTTGTAGAAAAAGCCCAGCAGGAACTCATTAGCATAATAGGCCACACCCACTAGCGGAAACTCATTAGCACATTAGGTCACACCCCTGACAGCACCACTCATTCGCATATTAGGCCGCACCCCCATGTTACCAGAAGTGTGCTCATTCAGCCACACCCACCTTTTGCTTCTTATTCTGGGGAATTTCACATTACCTGTCTTCTCCCGGTTTCAAGCCGGGAGTCTTCTGTTTCCAGATGAACCGGTACAGGGCTGCCGTTTCACACACGGCTTGCCCCTATCGGAAAGGAGCCGATTCACAAGCGGTTCGGCATTTCACACACGCACCGCTTTGTTTCCCCACGGTTTTTTTTTTAAAGGTCCGTCTTATAGCGATATATCGATATACCAGTATTCCAATGTATTCCAATGGGATCGGTATAGTGTTATATCGATATATCGATATAAGCCGAACGTGCAAAAAAAAAAAAAAAGCCCGCGCGGCCGAAAAAAGGCGGGAAAGAACCGTATCGGAACCAGGAGAGGGAACGGGAGACTCCTCGGAAGCGGTTGACAGGTAAATCGCTTCCCTCCCGGTTCCTATACGGAACAGAGACTTTTGAGTGTGAAATGGCAGTCAGATCCCAGTAGGGAACCGATTCTCAACC
>NW_015160276.1:208871-238283 GCF_001447785.1 Gekko japonicus | reverse complement strand
GAGTTTGTAAGCCGCTCTGAGACTCCAAGTGAAGGGCGGGGTATAAATCCAATCTCTTCTCTTCTCTTCTTCTTCTATGTCTGGCTGTATTTTTAAAAAGGGCTTGATCCATTTCAAACACAGAGGAGCTTCCTTCCTTCCCTTACCCAGTGGTATTGCTAGATCAGGGCTCCCCAATCTCTTTGAGCCTGCAGGCACCTTTGGAATTCTGACTCGCCATGGTGGGAGTGGCCACAAAATGGCTGCCACCAAACTGCTACCCCAAGAGGTGGAGGCAGACGCACAATGGCTGCCACAACTGACCTTCATTCACACAGTAAAGATCCTTGTGCTGTGGTGGCAGCTGTAGCCAAAGACAATTTCTCTGGAACACCCTGAGATGTTGGTCTCATCATAGACAGGACACCCCCCCAACCTCAAAATGGTTGCTTCTCATGAATCACAACATCGTAGCCAGGGGTGGGTCAATCACAAAATGGCTGTCCTGGTCGCAGAGCCAATCACAAGCCACTCGAAGATTCCAAAAAATTGTTAGAAGTGCTTTGAAGAAGAAGAAGAGATTGGATTGATACCCCACCCTTCACTACCCAAAGGTGTCTCAGAGCGGCTTACAAATTCCTTGTCCTTCCCCTCCCCACAACAGACACCCTGGGAGGTAGGTGGGGCTGAGAGAGCTCTTGACAGAAACTGCCTTTTTTTCAAGAACGGCTCTTATCAGAACTATGGCTTGCCCAAGGTCATCCAGCCAGGTGCAAGTGGAGGAGTGGGGAATCACACCCAGTTCTCCCAGATTAGAGTCCGTGCACTTAACCACTACACCAAACTGGCTCTCTTTGACTTTGCTGTGTCTATCAGCTTCTAGGGAGCTACCTGAAGCTCTCTGCTTATAGAACAGATAAAAAGGAAGTACTTCTTCGCCCAAAGGGTAATTAACATCTGGAATTGACTGCAGCTTCAAGAGGGGATTAGAGAAACATATGGAGCAGAGGTCCATGAATGGCTTTTATCCACAAGGTATAGATGGAACCCTCTGTCTGGGGCAAGGGATGCACTGTATTCTTGGTGCTTGGGGGTCAACAGTGGGAGGGCTTCTGGAGTTCTGGCCCCACTGGTGGGCCTCCTGATGGCACCTGGGTTTTGGCCACTGTGCAGGCTTCCCAAGTACTTACTGTGATTCGGCGGGAGACACAGACATCTTCGCAGGATCATTCCGGCAGGGACAACAGACGCGCCACACCATGTCGCCAGGAAGGGACGCCAGGCGATGCTCTGGCAATGGGGCTGGAAACTTGATGGTAGCATCAAGTTTTCAGCCATTGTCAGAGCATCACCCAGCGTCACTTCCTGGTGACGGCATGGTGCGTTACAGAGAGGAATGGTCCAGCCGGGGAGCATGTCCCCCCCCCCAGATCACGGTAAGTACTTGGGAAACCTACCACTGTGTGACACGGAAGAGTCATAGAAACAGAGTTGGAAGGGATCCCAAGGGTCATCTAGTCCAACCCCCTGCACAGCACTGGAAATTGACAACTACCCCTCCACACACCCTCACTGATCACTGTTCCATGCCCAGAAGATGACAGAAAACCTCCAGGATCCCCAGGCCTGGCTGTTTCCGTGGCAGGCGCCCATGTGCATAAGCGCATGCAGTGGAGCACAGAAACAGCCGCTAACAGCCCGCTGGGGTGGACCAACAGTGCGAATGCTCCCTTGCGCTTCCTCCACGGTATCCTCCTGCTTCATTTGCTGCAGTGTGAATAGGAATACCACGATCAAGCCATTCCAGGTCTGTTCCAGGACTTTTTTGATGTGACTCCCTAGCACTGCAAACTGCCAGTCTGAATGTGGCCATGATCTGCCTGAGTTCACAGAATCAGCATAGCTGTCAGATGGCCTCTGCTTAAAAACCTCCAAAGAAGGAGAGCCCACCACTTCCCGAGGAAGCCTGTGCCGCTGAGGAAATGCTCTGTCAGGAAGTTCTTCCTAATGTTTAGCCGAAAACTCTTTTGATTTAATTTCAACCTGTTGGTTCTGGCCCGACCTTCTGGACCAACAGAAAAAAAATCCACACCATCCTTTATATGACAGCCCTTCAAGTACTTGAAGATGGTTATAATATCACTTCTCAGTCGTCTCCTCTCCAGGCTAAACATGCCCAGCTCCTTCAACCTTTCTCACAGGGCTTGGTCTCCAGACCCCTCACCATCTTCGTTGCCCTCCTCTGGACACGTTCCAGCTTGACTATATCCTTCTCAAATTGTGGTACCCCAAACTGCACACAATACTCCAAGTGGGGTCTAACCCGAGCAAAGTCATACTATCACTTTGTATGATCTGGAAATTATACTCCACTGCACCGCTATTGATGCAAAAAGCAAGTGGACTCCAGGGAATTCTTCAGTGGGTGCCATGTTAGGCACCGCTCATTTAGCCAGATGACTGTTGTAGTGTATTCAAAGCTGACTTGAATGCATGATATGTTGTGAAACATCTAATTGAAGTGTAATGTAAAGCTTCGTCCTGGGCTAGGATCCAAATCCATCCAATCGTGTTACTAGCCCAGGAAGCACCTAACCAATCACCTTCTAGCAAGCTCCCTGAGCGGGAACATCCGTGATTGGTCCTTATGTGAACAGCCTTATTGGTTGGTATTTGTACAGTGGGTGTGGCTACATTAGCCGGGAATGTTTAAAAGCAGGACAGCTGCTATGTAAAGGCTGTTCTGGCTATCAGATGTTGATCCGTGTTGGAGTTGTGTTCAAGTTGAAGAATAAAGTTGTGTTCTTGCTTAATCACTCTCCGACTGCTTTGTTAAGCGAGCAACTTAACAACTGTTGTCTTGGGATAACAGCCCTGGGATAACGACCTTTGAGTGCTGAACATGTGATCCCACCCTTCAATCACACACCCCATACATTTTGAGTACCAGGTTCAGAAGCCAATTAAAAGCTCTCCAATTGGTGAAATGCCTTGCCTGACAGCCAATTAGCTCCAAATTCATCCAGTTAGAATAAATATACAGAAGGGGGAAGATATTGTGAGGACAGCGACGGGAGATCATCGCTTTCTCCAACCAAGATAACAGCTTTCTCCAAATAACATGGTATGGGAAGCACCTGAGATGCTTTACTCAAATAATGAGATGTAAATAGACTGCTCATAATAATACCTTCAGCACTGAGCAGCCTTTAACGAACGATTTAATTAAAAGTGAATTTGAAATCCACATTTTAAACTGTGATGAATAGATTGACTACACCATTTAGTTGACTCATGTTTTCCGATTCAGAGGCTTCTACCGAGCATCCAGAAAAGTTAGTGCATAAGAAGTTAAAGTCTCCACCCCATGCCTTTGAAACAAACAAGAGCACGTTTAATTATCCCATTCATATCCGGCCTTTCCTCATAGCACCCTTGGGTGGCATTGGCAGAGTTAGCCCATTTTATCCTCGCAGCAACCCTGTAAAGTAGGTCAAGCTAAAAATAAGGTGACTTGTTAATATGGTTGCCAGCCTCCAGGTGGGGCCTGGAGATCTCCTGCTTTTACGACTGATCCCCAGCCGACAGTGATCAGCTCCCCGGGAGAAAATGGCTGCTTTGAAGAGTGGACTCAATGACATTGTGCCATGCTGGGGCCCCACCCCTCCTCAAACCCCACCCTCTCCTGGATCCACCACCAAAGTCTCCAGGTATTTTCCAACTCAGACCTGGCAACCCCACTTGCTAAAGGCCACTCAATGGGTTTTATATATAAGCTGGGATTTGAACTCAGGCTTTCCAACAAGCTGACAAAATAAGAAGAACTGTACTATGGGCATATCTGTACAGCAAATCTGTATTGGTTTTGAACCCTACTTTAGGCTCAAAGAATTCTGGGAATCGTAGTTCAGTGAGGGCTGTGCATTCTTTCACCTAATGTCATGAACATCAGTCTGCCAGTCCTCTGTGGTTCGGGGGATTTGCCCTCTTCTTTTCTCTCCTCTCCACCTGCACGTGGTTCCCCTCCCTTGTTTTCTGGCTTGCTCAATCCGTAGTTTGCCATAACTTCCAAACTAGGAAGCTGTAGCACTGCCTCTCTACCATGATTCTCAGCCGTTACAAGCTGTGACTGCAAATCATAGATTGCAGGTTAAATGCTAGCTATAGGCCCCGATCACACGGGCCGGAAAATGCGGGGGGGGTGGCTGTTTGTCCCGGAGCAAAATAATGCGCGGCAGCCCAATCACACGCCCCGTTGAGTTCCCGTGGTTAGGCCGTTAGGTGCCGATCACACGGCTATCCTGAAGTGCGGCAAAGAAGCGGCGCGGCGTGGCGCGATCACACCGGCAATCACTAGGCGCTGCTTCCGTGGCAAACGGGATTTCCCCCCACACCTCACCGACATTTGCGCATGCGCCGTTGGGCGTTTGTGCACTTCCTATGGAGACTAAAAAAACCCCATCCAGTTTGTGACGGGACATGGACGGGCACCGGATGCCACGGGATTCAAGCGGAAACGCGATCAGACGCCCGCCCCTGCCCCGTGGTTTCCGGAAACTAGTGCGCTTTCTGCAGTAGTTTTTTACTCTGCATCTTCGGCGGGAAGCCACGGGTGCACTACGCTCCCCAGATGTTGCAGTGTGATCACACACTGAAAATCCGCCTGTCATTCATGTCCTTAGCGTGGCAACTTCTCCATGTGAATGAGGCCATAGTTTGCCACCTCAGAAGACATGTCAAACTTTTTTTTTTAAAAAAAATAATTTTAAGACATGTCAAACTTAAAGATGCCAACCTTGGTCAGAAATGTCAACCAGTGCCATACAGCCACGCCGACCAGCCAGTCAGTGACACTGGCCATGGAAGCAAGCCTGGAGCTGCCACCTAGCCTGCAGGGTTGCCAACTGGAGATTTGGGGGTGGAGCCTGAGGAGGGCGAGGTTTACGGAGGGTCTTCAATGGGGTGTAATGCCATAAAGTCCACCTTGCAAAGCGGCCATTTTCTCCAGGGGAACTGATCTCTGTTGCCCGGAAATCAGTTGTAGTCCCAGGAGGTCTCCAGCCACCACCTGGAGGTTGGCAACCTTACTGCTGTCATGGTAATCCACTGGGGTTGCAGCAGACTCCAAACACACCTTCTCTGTCAGCCCCACAAATCCCATTATGCCACAGAACTGCTGGCCAGTCCCAAGTTTCTCAATTGCCTGGGCAGAGTGGAGAATTCCTAGCCTCCAGCCTTGTGCCCTTGAGAAACTAGGGTTTTAGGGGCGAGGGGAATTACCTCCATAGCGACGCTCTAGGAATTTCTTCACCATAGCAATCAAGGGGAATTCCTAGAACATTACCCAAAAGTGATATTGTATCCACCACAAACTCCACTTTTCCCAGGCACCCCCTGGTCTCCTGATATTTGCTGACACAGGGTTTGGGAACTCCAAGGCAGCACCCTCCACCCCCCATGATATGGAAATCTGTAACAAAAACAGCGTTCTGAAAGCAATGTCATATAGAGGTTACCTGCCTCCTTCCTAGAACTACAGTTCCCAGACAAGAATGGATGTTCAACAAAATCCTGCACTACATTCACTATTTTCTTCATACTTTTGTCAGGGTGCCCCCGGGCACCTGCGACAAGATGGGTTGGGTTTTTTTTTTTTTTGCCAGATCCAGGTTGGGAATCTCCAGGAAATTTGGGGATGGAGCCTGGGGAGGACATGGCCCTCAGTGGGGTACAAGGCCACAGAGTCCACCCTCCAGAGCATCCATGTTCTCCCGGAGAACCCACCTCTGTAGTCTGGAGATGAGCTATAATTCCAGAGGATCCCCAGTTCCCACCTACAGAATGGTATCCCTAGTTGGTGGACTCTGGCATAGTTTAAACCAACGCTGCCCCGCCATGGTGCATGTCACTGTGTCAACGATAGTGGAAGAAGTTCATCTGTTGACTTCAGAGTAACTTCTTTGTCAGATTATCTGGCGGGGATTTCTCGTCCCATTGCATTCCTCCGCTCGAGACACTGTTCCCGCTTGTTCGGGTATGAAACGAGCAACTTTGCAATGCCGTGTGTGTGCGCGCGCACTCCCCATGCACGTCTAGTGACATTCTCGCTCTGTTTTCTCTCTTTTTTACGTAGGTAGCTTTCTTGTGGTGACAGATGAGACATGAGATCGTCGGCCTCCAGGCTCTCGAGCTTCTCCTCCAGAGATTCATTATGGAATCGGTAAGGAAGTAATGATGAGATGGTATATAGGTCAAAGGAAGGGCTCAGTCGAGGCTTTGGGAGTTCTAATTGCAAAGCACTCGACTGCAGTCCTTACAAACAGCGTCTCAGTGAAGACGGTCATTATTATGCCCATTTTACAGTCAATGACAATGAGGCCTAGAGGGGGGGAAATAGGAGAGACCAACCAAGCTTGGGTGTGATGCGTTGCAAGGCCACAGGACTGGATCTGGGCCATTTGGTCACACTTATGACACACAAAGAGTCGGACTCGACTGTGTGACTGAACAACAACAACAAATGAGAGCCCCCAAGGGCAGAACTGGCTCCGGCTACACTGGAGCCCTCGGTCAAAATTAACTGTTGCTGCTCCGTATTTTTGGATGTTCCTTTCTCAACCTTCTACGCACTCTACCTTCTCCACGATTTGGTGACCCACCCTTGAATATCTCTCATCTCAGCATGAAATTCCCAAAGCGGTTGTTGACCTGGGCTTATGATGCATCTTTGGAAATGATTATAGTGTTCTCGGTCTTTATATTCTGCTTATCAAGGCTTAAAATTACTGTTGGTTAGTTTGATGGGAAATTACTCCTTTGCATCTCTGTTATAGCTTACAGAATGTACCTACTGTTTGATCTTATTGTGCTATGTTTGTATTGCTGTTTGTTAAACTTCAATAAACAATTATTCACAGGGGACATTTCGTAGAAAAAGAGGTGCAGGAGCTCATTAGCATAACTTATTTGCATATGCCACACCCCCTGGTATCACTGGAAGTGTGTCAGAAGGCAACACCCACCGTTCAGGCTCCACTGGACTGTTTTGGATTGCTAGCTATGGGGGGGGGGGACATGCAGATCTGTCCTGGCAGAGGAGGGAGAGCTTGTACCTGAATAAACCTTAGTCTTAAAGGTGCCACTGGACTGTTTTGAACCAGGGGGGGGGATGGGGGGGCTCTGCAACTTACCTGGCTGCTTCTTGCTCTGACTGAGGGCTGCTGGGAGCAAGCGGTGGGGCTTGTTGCATGTGCCCAACCCCTGGGCTCTTTATTGCCGGAGCTCCGCTCCTCTACACTCCTGCAGGAAATGACCTCTGGGTTTTTATAATGTAGATCCAATTACATCCCGTCTAGAATCTCCTGTGTGGGGAGATGACCTCAAAATGTGGCTGTTGAACTGAGACACCCTTGTTGAACTGAGACACCCTTACCTGGCTGCTTCTTGCTCTGACTGAGGGCTGCTGGGAGCAGGGGGTGGGGCTTGTTGCATGTGCCCGCCCCCTGGCCTCTTTACTGCCGGAGCTCCGCTCCTGTGCGCTCCGGCAGGAAATGACCCCTGGTTATTCATATTTCTGTATGTTTGGGGACAAGGTTGCTGAGAGCCACCTAGGGCCCCAGACCAAGATTTAGGGATGCCAACCTCCAGGAGGGACCTGGGGATCCCCTGGAATCACAGCTCATCTCCAGAATACAGAGATAAGTTCTCCTGGGGCTTCCCAACCTGGACCTGGCAGCCGTACCCCTTCCATCCCACGCCGGTGGTCGGGGGTGTTATGTCCTCTAATCACTGCCTGGCGTCAGCCAAAGGCAGCTAGAGCTTCAATCCAGAAGACAATAGGGACTAGGCTCCTGAAGTACAAGTAAGGAGCCAATAGGGACATTGGCGGGAAGTTCAAACCCGCCAATAGGACCTAGGGGTGTCCCTCCCCAGTTGTATAAAGTTGGCCACCCGGCCATTAGCTTCTGTTCCATGTGTTAAGTACAAATAAACACGTCTTCTCCAATGTGGTCCGCGTCCTGATGTATCATACCCAGTACTTTTCAGGGGAGACCTGGCAACACTACAAGGAGAGACCGACCAAGCTTGGGTGTGATGCGTTGCAAGCCCGCAGGACTGGATCTGGGTCATTGGTCTCACTTATGAGAGCCGTACAAGTGTTGCCTCTGAACTAAGTTAGTGTGAGCTAGCTCACAGATTTTTGGCCTCCGGCTCACACGTTTTTGCCTTCGCTCAGGAAGGAGGGCTCCAGAGCAAACTCATTGATGCAGCGGCCAAATCGCTCACTCACAACTTGAATGCCAGTAGCTCACAAAGGAGAATTTTCGCTCACAAGACTCCACAGCTTAGAGGGAGCATTGCCCCTAAGTGCATAGCTGGCTCTGGCTACGCTGGAGCTAGGGTTGCCAAGTTGATCTTCGCCAGGAGTGGGGGGCTCCCGGCCGCGTCTGGTGTGCACGTGCATGCCGCACGCACATCACCTGGAAGTGACGGGAGGACACCGGGCACGCTGGGGGCTGGGCCACGGCCATACAAGGGAAAACCATAGAGTTTTCCCTTATATGACCGTGGCCCCACCCCCAGCGTGCCCAGCATCCTCCCGTCACTTCCGGGTGACGCGCATGTTGGGGAGGAGTTCCCCCCGGGGCCCGATACGGCGCCGCCAGGGAACGGGCCTCTGGGGCGGGGGTTTCCCCACCCCCCGGGGGGATTTGGGATCCCTAGCTGGAGCCCCAGGTCAAAATTAACTGTTGCCGCTTCGTATTTTTTGTATGTTTGGGTACAAGGTTGCCGAGAGCCACCTTGGGCCCCAGACCGGGTTGAGAGCCTCCAGGTGGGACCTGGGGATCCCCTGGAATTGCAGGTCATCTCCAGTCTACAGAGATCAGTTCTCCTGGAGTTTCCCGATGTGGATCTGGCAACCTTACCCCCTCCATCCCATGCCGGTGGCCAGTGGGGACCTGGCAACACTACCAGGATTGCAGCCCCTGAGAGAAATGGGGAAGTGAAGTCTAAGGATTCCAGTCACCAGGTGCGACCTGAAGATCTCCTGGAATTAGAACTGATCTCCTGACTACAGAGATCTGTTCCCTTGGAGAAAATAGTTGCTTTGGAGGGTGGACTCTATGGCAGTATTCCTATCTGAGGTCTCTTTCCTCCCCAAACCACACCCTTCCCGGAGCTCCACCCACCAAATCTCCAGGAATCTCCCAACCTGGAGCTGGCAACTGTAGTGGGCAGGGCTATTTTTGGGCAGGAACGCACAGGAACGGAGTTCCGGCTGGCTCCCGAGTTGGCCACGCCCAGCAGGAACTCATTAGCATAATAGGCCACGCCCAACAGCAGAAACTCATTAAGATTGGCTACTTTAAAGGTGTGTGGCCTAACATGCAAAGGAGTTCCTGCTACAAAAAAAGCCCTGGGTTTTGACAACAAACAAGATAAACAGAATAAGAAGCAAAAGGTTGGTGTGGCTGGATGACCACACTTCTGGTAACATGGGGGTATGGCCTAATATGCTAATGAGCTGTGTTGTCAGGGTGTGGCTTAATATGCTAATACGTTTCTGCTGTTGGGTGTGGTTTGTTATGCTAATGAGTTCCTGCTGGGCTTTTTCTACAAAAAAGGCCCTGGTAGTGGGGCTGATGCCAATTCTGGTAAAGCCAGGGCTGTCAGGACCCCAGTGGGGCAGGGTATCTCTTGCCCCTGCCCCCCGCCCCCCACTGCCAATCACCTGGCTGCTAGAGGGACTTACTGGCAGTGGGGGAGGCCTAGGTTGGTTCTGCGGCAATGTCACCGGCAACACCACTCCTAGCAGAAAAAGAAATTAAGTCGTTGTCATCGTCGTCATCATCATCATCTTCTTCTTGACAGGGGGGACGACTGTATTCTCTCTTTTCTATTTCTCCAGGAATGGAGAAAGAGGAAGGGGCTGCGGGTGGGAGAATCATAGAACACTGGTGCCTTCTAGGTCATGACGCCTCCTATTGTCCCACTTTACCCAGCACAGGCCCGATTTTCGGGTACTAGGGTCTCCAGCCTCCAGGTGAGACTTGCAGATCTCCCAGAATTCCAACTGATCTCCAGACTGCAAAGATCAGTTCCGTTGGAGAAAACGGCTGCTTTGGAGGGTGGACTCTATGGCATTCTACCCCTCTGAGGTCCCCCCCCCTTTCCCAAATCCTGCCGTTCCCAGGCTCCGCCCCCAAATCTCCAACCCAGAGTTGGTGACCCAATGATAAATCACTATACTGTCCTCACGTGACCCTTTTAAGGTGTCGCTAGCGTGAGATGCTAAAATTGTCGTTCTTCGGGGCTTAGCACTGTCTGAAAACTCTTGTTAATTTACTTATTTCTTCCCGTCCTGTTTTTCTCTCCCCTGAGGATTCCAAGTATCATAAAGAAATGCAAAAATACAATTTAGACGTGAGTTAGAAAGGTCCTGTCAGAGGGACAGGCCAAGGCTTGGGGCGAGAGCACATGTTTTGCATGGGAAATGTCCGTTCTTAAGATTTAATCCCTGGGATTTCTGGCAACAGGGTCTTGTGGGGTCAGGCTAGGAAAGAGTCCCGCTGTGACATCCCGGGGGGGGGGGAGATAGTAAAGGTTTCCCTTCCTCGAAAGCCAGTCAAATCCAACTCTAGGGGGCGGGGCTCATCTCCATTTCCAAGCCGAAGCGCCGGTGCTGTCCAAAGACTTCTCCGTGGTCATGTGGCCGGCATGACTAAACACCGAGGCGCACGGAATGCTGTTACCTTCCCACCGAAGCGGTACCTATTTATCTACTTGCAATTTCTTGCTTTCGAACTGCTAGGTTGGCAGGAGCTGGGGCCAGGGACGGGAGCTCACTCCGTCACACGGCACTAGGGCCTCGAACTGTCGACTTACAGACCTTTTGGTCCTCAGCTCAGTGTCTTAATCTCTGAGCCACCATGGCAGACAGACAGACAGACAGACAGACAGACAGACAGACAGACAGACAGATAGAACTCACCCAACAGCATTGGTCAACCTTCTTGCCTGCTAAATTAATTGCTGCTAATAATAATATTGTAAATATCTTGCATAATAATATAGTTTAGCGGCACTCAAGGCACTTCTTATATATTATTTCAGTAATCCTTACAACTACCCAGTAAAGTAGGCTGGTATTATTGCCGTAATGCAGGCAAGCGGGGTAGGGGTTTGGGTCGGATCTAAGTAAAAAGGTAAAGGTAAAGGTTCCCTTGCTCGAAAGCCAGTCGAATCCGACTCTAGGGTTGCGGTGCTCATCTCCGTTTCAAAGCCGAAGAGCCAGTGCTGTCCGAAGACCTTTCCGTGGTCATGTGGCCGGCATGACTAAACACTAAGGCACACGGGAAGTAGCTAGTGGCTACTAAAAGTATAGCAGCCAGGGCTGCCAAGGGCCCCCAGAGTACCCAGACAAAGATTCCCTCTGGGTCTCCCTCCTCATACCACCCCGATACAACATACTGGTCACACAAGTCCCACAGTTCTTTGAGGCCCCGAGGATTTTTCCTTCCCTCCTACCCCCCCTCTTGGTAGCACCAAGCAGCTTCCCAAATACCTGCCTGAGAATTAAGATCACAGGGAGAGGCCTTCTTGGTTATCCCATCAACCAAAGGAGCTTGTTTGGTGGGTATTTGAGAGACGGTCTTTTCAGTGGCGGCCCCACGATTACGAACCAACCAACCAACCACCCCAGGGAGGTGCACCTGGTCCCCTCACTTTCAATCTTCAGCAGGCAGTTGAAGGCAGTTTCATTTAGGATGTATTTGATGAATTTACTGGCAGTTTCAAATTTGGTGGGGTTTTTTTAAAATGTATTTTATGTATTCTGTTTTATGTATTTTATTTATATGGTGAGCTGCCTTGAGTTCCGTCAGGTAGAGGGGCGGCTAATAAATGTTTAAAATAAATAAAGAATGCCCCTGTAATGTACCACACAGTCTTTTTTTTTTGCCGTCAAGTCGTAACCGACTTGTGGCAACCATGTAGAGTTTTCAAAGCAAGAGACGTTCAGAGGTGCTTTGGCGTTGCCTACGGGGCTTAATAATTTAAATTATCAAGAAGCACTAAATTTGATGAGATTGAGGGTGACAAACATTGACCGACTCAGCACTTCAATTCGTGCTAGGCAAGTATGCTCCAACTCTGCCTTAGGGATTGTTCCACCTAAGAAAACTCCCTCATATATGAGCTTCCTTACATCCCCCAGATCTAGATATGTCTTCACGCTTGCAAGGTTGAATGTTTTTCCAACTGTAGAGCTAAGTGGCCGTTTTGCTAAAATACAGTACTCAAATAGATTGTGTAATTGTGGATCAGGTGCAATAGAGACCTTAGATCATCTTATGTTATTTTGCCACCAATGGATTGACCCCAGATCCTGCTGGATTACTCCTATTTTACAAAGATATCACCTCCCTATGGAACCCTGGGTGATAACCATACTATTAGCTGATGAGGACCCTGAAACGACTCGCTTGGTGGCAAAATATCTTTCAATAGTGCTATTTTTAAAGCGGCTTTGAAATGTTATGAGTACCTTTTGTATACAATTTTAAAATTTTAAAACTAATTTCCATAATATCATGGGATTTTATAGAATTCATTGAAGTTTATAAAATGTGGTCTGATGTTACTGATTGAGAGCATGTTTACTAGCTTTTATTGTAAAGGCGTTCTGTCTAAATATCTTGTAATTTTATGTAATGCATTTTATATTTGTTGTTTGCATGTTTGGCTTAAGACCTCGGGTCAATGAAGCTAATAAATGAAATGGAAATGGAGAGACGTTCAGAGGTACTTTGGCGTTGCCTGCCTCTGGGTCATGACCCTGGACCTCCTTGGAGGTCTCCCATCCAAATACTGACCAGGGCCGACCCGACCTAGCTTCTGAGATCTGAGGAGATTGGGCTAGCCTGGGCCGTCCAGGGCAGGGCAACTATCCAAATATTTACATGGAAGCAGGGCTCTTTTTGCAGAAAAAGCCCAGCAGAAACTCATTAGCATAATAGGCCACACCCAACAGCAGACACTCATTAGCGTTCCTGCCCAAAAATAGCCCTGCATGGAAGACTCCACACTAGGGGTGCCAGCCTCCAGGTGGGACCTGGGAATCCCCCGGAATTACAGCTCATCTCCAGAGTACCGAGATCAGTTCTCCTGGAGAAAACAGACCCTTTGGAGGGTGGACTTTGTAGCATTGTACCCCACTGAGGCCCCTGCCCTCCCCCGGCTCCATCCCCAAATCACCAGGAGTTTCCCAACCTGGATCTGGCAACTCCACCCTCCCATCCCCTGCTGGTTGCCAGAGGGACCTGGAAACCCTGCCTACTCCACACCGAGTTCTGATCCCTTCTGGAGATAAAACAGGACTAGAAGGACCATTATTGTGGCCGGTTAAAGTCGCTGTATCTTACATGTCGCCTGTGCCACGTTTGGTTCATGTGGCTGAAAACGAGAACCAGGTTTCCTTCTCTGGTATCGAAATGCGCCGTAATCAGTGTCCATTCAGTCTGCTACAAAGATATGCATACTTTATCACAATGTGAGTCATGTGAGACATCCCTGGGAATGTTGCAAGAACGTGGAAGGGGGAAGTGGGAGGGGTGGTTTACAGAGGACATTTTTTTCCTTCCCATGCAATCGTGCAGAATGCGGAACAGCCCACAGTTGCCTTCGTAAACTTTCTGTTTGCTTGCCCTGTGAGCGGTGGCTGCCCGAGTGCTATTTTAAAGCTTGTAGTGTACTTTTACAAAACCACAAAAAGCTACGACCGAGCTAACATGGAAATCCTGCCCTGACTTGACCGCAGCTGAAGCACCCAGGACAGGATTGGAGGCGACTAAATCCAAGCGCAAAGTTTACGATGGAAGGTTATGGCAACTTCAAAAGCTTGCCTGCAGTGAAGGGGATGATTCTGTGTTTCTGTCCTTTGGGGCTAACACAGATGCCTTAACTCTGTTGCCATATGACATGGCTAAGGTCTGGTTCATATGTCATGCAAAACCATGGTTTAGTTCAAGTAAGACTAGTTGATTCGGCTAAGTTCAACTCAGATCCAGATGGTCAGCCGTGTTGGTCTGAAGCAGTAGAATAAATTTAGAGTCCAGTGGCATCTTTTAAGACCAATGAACGTTTATTCAAGGTATGAGCTTTTGTGTGCAAGGCACACTTTTCCAAATACAGTGGAATGGTAGATGAGATTCGATAAGTTTAGAACCTCATCTACCATTCCAGTGTATTTGAAAAAGTGTGCCTTGCACAGGAAAGCTCAAACCTTGACTAAACCTTTGCTGGTCTTAAAGGTGTCACTGGACTCTAACTTTGTTCTAAATTCAACTTAATTCAATAGCTTAACGACTTAGTTCAACTAAGGCCCCATTTACACGGAGCATTTGCCGTGCTAAAGATACGGATGAGAGGCGGATTTTCCGGGCGCGATCACACCGCAACATCTGGGAAGTGTAGTGCACCCGTGGCTAACCCGTGGCTTCGTGCCGAAGATACGGAGTAAAAAAACTAGTACTTACGATGTACTAGTTTCCGGAAAATGCAGGGCAAGGGCGGGCGTCTGATCGCGTCCCGTCCTAGTCCCGTCGCAAACCAGGTAGGTTTTTTTTTTAAGTCTGCACAGGATGCGCACAAACGATCATGCACACGCTCACCTTTTGGTGAGAAAAAAGAGAAAAAAAATTCCCGTTTGCCACGGAAGCGGCGCCTAGCGATTGCTGGTGTGATCGCGCCGCTTCTTTGTCGCGCTGCAGGATAGCCATGTGATCGGCACCTCACGCCCTAACCATGGGACCTCGACGGGACGTGTGATGGGCAGCCGCGCATTATTTTGCTCCGGGGCAAACAGCCACGCTTCCCCCCCCCGCATATTCCAGCCCGTGTGACCGGGGCCTAAGAATAGTTCCTGCTCAGGTAACTATGGTTAGTTAGGGATAGGGTTACCAGCTCTGGTTTGGGAAATTCCTGGAGGTTTGGGGCGGCACCGCTTCAGGAAGACAGTGTTTGGAGAAAGGAGGAAGCTCGGTGGGGATGTGATGTCACGCTAGGGCTTTAGTTTCTCATAGACTCTATGGTATACCACAGAGTCTGCCCTCTGAAGTTGCCTTTTCCTCCTGGGAACTGATCTCTGTAGTCTGGAAATAAGGTGCAATTCCAGGAGGGCTCCACATCGGCAACCTTATTTACATCGGCAACCCTATTTAGGGACCATCTAGCCAAGATCTAAAACCATAATTTGCAGCTTATTAACCACAGTGAGTTTTATGATTTTGCAGGGTGTACACATTTGGACATCCTAGTTTACTCCTAGCTGGTTTTTTGGCATTGAAAACTAACCCATAGTTAAAATAAGCAGTGGCTTTGTGCTATGTCCCTCCCAAGCCTAAAGCTGTATTCAGACGCACTAACAAGGCTGTATCTGAATATGGCCTCCGGCACGAATGGGCCTTGTTTATTCCCAGCCTTGCAGGCTTCCTCCCTCTTCCTCTTATGCATGATTGAGGGTTTCCTTGTTTGAAAGAAAACCATAGTCTTGTTGTGATGTCTGAATTCAGTGAGGTTGAGCAATGCCTGAAAGATGCGTTACCGAGGCATGTCTCCCTGAGTTCACGAATGAGATAAACATTTGGTTTACAGTTGACTGTTTCTTGAGACTCCTTTCTCTTTACCAAATAAAGATTTGCACAAATGTTGGCGCTAAACTGAGCTTCTACACGGCCATTCCACGTTTCTCAAGGGCAGCTGTCACTTCTGGATCAGGGATTCCCGAACTGAGTGCCTAGGCTTGCCAAGTCCCCCCGGGGGGCAGGGAACCCCCCGCCCCAGAGGTTCGTTCCCCGCCGCTGGCGGATTGGGCCCCAGGGGGAACCCCACCCCCAAAGTACGCGACGTGCACGTCACCCAGAAGTGACGCGACCACGCCGGGCACGCTGGGGGCGGGGCCACGGTCATCCGAGGGAAAACTCTATGTTTTTCCATTGGATGGTCGTGGCCCCACCCCCAGCGTGCCCGGCGTGATCGCGTCACTTCCGGGTAATGTGGATGTGGCACGCGCGCACTTCGCGCACGCGCGCACACTCCGGGAGCAACCTGGGAGTCCCCCCGCTCCGGATGAAGGTAGGACTTGGCAACCCTATGAGTGCCAGAGGTTGTACTAAAAGGGACTGAGGGTGGAGAAACCAAACAATGCCTGATGTCATGGGTTTTTCCTCTTGCAAGAGAAACAGCAGGTTGGGTGGGAGGGGGAAGTTTCCCTGGGAGAAAGAGGGCGGAAGATATCAATAGCACAGACTCCCTGCCATGCCTTTCCACCAGATGGGAAATGGTGGAGACCCTTTGTGGCAATCATCCTTTAAAAATTTGCAAAACAGGACGTAACAGAAGACCCAGTTTTCCGACTGGAGCGCAGTCCGTGTTGGCAAAATCCCACTGCTGACACCAAAATGATGTGAGAAAGAAAATAAGTGTGACTGAAACAAAAATACAAATTAGGAAGTTCATTTCCTAACTTGCATTTTTGTTTCAGCGACATTTATGTTTCCCACATCCTCCTCCCGGGCTCTGAACCAATCCTTGTGATTGTGGCTTCATGCAAACGCAAGGATTGTCAGCCAATCAGAGCCCATGGAACTCCGCTGGTTGGGAGTGGGTGAGCCAAATTCAGCGTGAGAAGGGTGAGGAAACCTTTTTTACTTTTGGATAGGGATTTTGTGGCTCTGGAAAGGAGCATCAGCTTAGCTAGGCTTTTATTTGGCTTTTAGTTGAAGTTTGTGGGTCAGCTTAGGGAATAAAGCTTAGTGTGTGTGAAGTGCTGATATATTGCTTCCGACACTATGGTGATGCTATGGCTAAATGCTCTCAATAATGTCCCATCAGCCAGTCTGGTGTAGTGGTTAGGAGCACAGACTCTAATCTGGGAGAACCGGGTTTGATTCCGCACTCCTCCACATGCAGCTGCTGGTGTGACCTTGGGTCAGTTACAGGTTCTCTCAGAGCTGTTCTCTCACAAGCAGTCCTCGAAAGAGCTCTCTCAGCCCCACCTACCTCACAGAGTGTCTGTTGTGGGGAGGGGAAGAGAAAGGGATTGTTAGCCGCTCTGAGACGCCTTTGGGTAGTGAAGGGTGGGGTACAAATCCAATCTCTTCTTCTTCTCTTTTTCTTCTTCCTCATCATTAACAGCCTTGCTCAGGTTTTGCAAACTGCAGGCCGTGGCTTCCTGTATTGAGTCAATCCATCTTAGGCTGGGTCTTCCTCTTTCCTGCTGCCTTCAACTTTTCCTAGCATTATTGTTTTTCCCGATGACTCTTGTCTTCTCATAAAATGTGTGGCGGAACAGTCCTGCTCTGGTCTGCAGGCCCTGTTCCACCCTGCCCTCCTGGGTTTTCCCAACACCTGGAGGGTCCTCTCTCCCTCTCAGTTCAACCTCTGCCACCACCTGACCTTAGCAGGAATTGCCCACTGTGAAGTCAGGGTTCCCAGCTTCCCTTCCACGTTCCGAGGCCTTGCCTCTGTGTCTCCCGCTTCCCAGAGTCCGGTGATCACAAGGACCACTTACTGCCTTTTGCACCACTAGGGGAGTAGCCACTTGCCAACTGACTGCCCTCCCCTTTCTTCCGGCACTCCTTTTAAAATAACATGTCCAAGATGGTGGAGATCTATGTGACACAGAAAACCACTACCGGGATCCAAAGTTATAAAGCATTTATTAATAAGAAAATGTTCACAAGCATACATTTAGCCAGGGTTTTTTTTATAGAAAAAGCCCAGCAGGAACTCATTAGCATAATAGGCCATACCCAACAGCAGAAACTCATTAGCATATTAGGCCACACCCCTGACAGCACAGCTCATTGGCATATTAGGCCACACACCCCATGTTACCAGAAGTGTGGTCATCCAGCCACACCCACCTTTTGCTTCTTATTCTGTTTACCTTGTTTGTTGTCCAAACCCAGGGCTTTTTTGTAGCAGGAACTCCTTTGCATGTTAGGCCACACACCCCTAATGTAGCCAATCCTAATGAGGTCCTGCTGTTGGGTGTGGCCTATTATGCTAATGTGTTCCTGCTGGGTGTGGCCAACTTGGAAGCCAGCCAGAACTCCGTTCCTGTGCGTTCCTACCCAAAAATAGCCCTGCATTTAGCACAGCACCAGATTGAGCAAGGGATTCCCTAAGAAATGGGTAAAACACAAAAAAGGTGGGCTCCTTAGCATAGAAAGTTACAGCTCTTTTACAGGAGTGCCAGGACCTTCATGCTTCCTTCAGGTGTGCAAGTCAGCACATGGCAATGGCTGCCTCCTCCAGACCTCAGTTAATTCTCTCTGCTTCGATGGAATCGGCACCCCAGAGCTCTTCCTCCCTGCTCCCAGGACTTTTTATCATCCCTCTTTTCCACACCCTCTGACCTGGTCAGGCTGGGCCAAAGAAGCTTTTCCTGAAGTCTCCGGAAGTTTCTTCCTGAAGTCCTTCGAGTAATACCTCCAAATCTCTATTCCCTGCTGAGGGGTGGGGGGTGGACCATCATATTGTCCCCAGCTGGTCCTATTAGCATTTCTTAAGCGGTAGCTAAGGTGAGGCTGGAAAGCCATTGGACTGACTTCCCCCTTGCTGCCTGTTCTCTGCCCAGAGAAAACAACTTCCCATGCAATTGTACCCCAATTGTACTCCCGGTGAAGGTTTTACTCAGTTCAGACCTCCACCCCAAAAATGCATTTCTTCACAATGTGACCAAAGCAGGATTTATTTATTTATTTAATTAATTCTATTTATACCCCGCCCTCCCCGCAATGCGGGCTCAGGGCAGCTTACAGGTGGCAACGCCAATATAAAAATTGTTAAAAAACATTTCTAAATCCCACAATACAAAAACATTCTTAACAATTATTTGACTAGAGTTCTCTAGATGTTCAACATAAGATCAGATGGCATTTTTTATAACTGTTCAGCCTCATCTGCTCCAGGGACTGATGTTCACCTCATCCAGGGCCAGGTAAAGATGGAATAGCAGTGATGTTAGTGGCGGCTCCTACTCATACGCCTGGTGGAAGAGCTCCGTCTTACAGGCCCTGCGGAACTGCATAAGATCCCGCAGGGCCCGGATCTCCTCCGGGAGCTCATTCCACCAGGTAGGAGCCGCCACCGAGAAAGCCCTGGCCCCAGGCTGGATTTGTTCTAGAAACCACTGGCTTGTTTTTTTGGGTGGTCCACGGTATCCGTAAAACTCTCCTCCAACACCACATTTCAAAGAAATCCACTTTCTTCCTGTCAGCTTTCTTCATTGTCCAACTTTCACACCTGTACACAGTGATGAGGAATACTACGGCCTGAATTAACTTGATCTTGGTCACCAGCAACACATCCTTATACTTAAAAATCTGTTCTAGCTCCTTCATGACTGTCCTTATTTTACTGTGACAAATGAGCATCCTGTTAAGGGCCCCTTCCTTCCTAACTGGTATGTGCTGGTCCTGTGGAAAGGTGCTTCGTGTGGGAAGAAAGAAGCCTTGAAGCTGCTGAGGTAACCTGACTGGCAGGGTTGCTAGGTCCTTTTCTTCTGCCCGCTGGGAGTGGGAGGGAGCTTCCTGGGAGTGGGCGGGACAGGGTGATGTCACCACATGCGCCATCCCTGGCATGATGATGTCACACAGAAGTGCTTCTTGCTCCTCGTGGCCCGACTGAGGGCTGCTGGGAGCAGGGGGTGGGGCTTGTTGCATGTGCCGGCCCTCTGGGCTCCTTACTGCCGGAGCTCCGCTCCTGTGCGCTCCTGCAGGAAATGACCCCTGGCTGGTCCTGTGGAAAGGTGCTTCGTGTGGGAAAAAAGAAGCCTTGAACCTGCTGAGGTAACCTGACTGGTAGGGTTGCTAGGTCCTTTTCTTCTGCCAGCTGGGAGTGGGAGGGAGCTTCCTGGGAGTGGGCGGGACAGGGTGATGTCACCACATGCGCCATCCCTGGCATGATGATGTCACACAGAAGTGATGTCATCACACTGGGGACACTGTGCAGTGACACTCTGGTATTTGGGGCAAAATCTGATGGTATTTTGACCAAAATACCAGAGCATTACCACACAATGTCCCTGGCGTGATGACATCATTTTCATGTGACTTCATCACTCTGGGGACATAGCGCACAGCTGTGGCTGTTGGGATTGGGGCTTCCCCCTGATGGCCAGCTGGCTGGCAGCGGACTGGAGCCCATAAAATTGGGAGATCCCCCACTCCTTCCTGGGGGCTGGGAACTCTACTGACGGGAGAAAGGGGAATCAAATCTCCCTTCAGGGATTATTTACTTTACTTGAGAGCCAGCTTTAGTTTATATATTGAAGCTGTCCACCCGTACCATTTCCCTACTTTATTTTCTGGTATTATTCCCTATTGTCAGACTCTTGAACAGACATACTCTCAACAACACTCTCTTTTCAGTGATTTGTTTTTTGAGAGATCAAGCTAAGACCATTTGTGTCAGAACTGACCAGGTTGTCACCCATACAGGAATTAATTAAGGTTCGAATAAGGCCCCCCAGCACCCCATCCATCACCCTTTTCAGTCAGCCCACCTATATCTAGCGCACACCATTAGGCCTCCATCCCCCACCTGCAAACTACTATAGTTTATAGTTTATCTATGGCTATAGTTTATCTATGGCTAGCAGAGTCAGGCGTTCAAGGTCACTTCACATACTTCCCAAGTCGGGAGGCATCTTAAGGAAACAGTTGTGGAGCAGCTAAGCTCATTCCCACACTCACACACACTCAGCTGAGACCCCCCCCAGATGCAAACAGGAAAATCATAGGCAGTGAAAGCAGAGTTTACAAAACTCACGGCAAACGAGGGTCTGAGTTTGACCCCTATTACATACTTTATTTTCTGCTATTATTTCTTTTGTTGTTCATCTCCATCTGTGTGTCGTCTGTTGAGCCAAATATCTACGAAAAAGTTATCTCTGTTTACCTTACAAATAAGTACAGACCAGTGTTGGCTCTGATATTGCACCAATCCTCATCTTCAGCTGTCACTCAAACCATGGTTTCAGCTTTCATGAAACTCACTGTTTTCAGCTACCTGTCTGTTTCGATTCTTTTTCTCAGCTTCGTTTGGTGGCCTCCAGGGGTGGAACAACAGCCCTAACTATGCTTTGCCAAGGCAGATCACATGGCAAACCATGAAGATCACCAACCCATTTCAAGCCATAGTTCTTGGTTCTAGTTTGCTGGCCAAGCCCACACCGTGATTTGCTAATTCCAAAAATCACCTGAAACCATGGTTAGACATCCTGGGTCATGGTTTAACACAATGTTAGAACTCTGCCACGATGTTTAGTCCTTTTGTCACCATGGTCTGTAGCTGGGATACTCAGACAGCAGTATTTTTTTAAAACAAACACAAAACACCAGACCAAACACATAAACAAACAAGGATGGTAATTGAAGTGCCGTAGCTGGGTGTGCATCAATTGGAGATTTTATTGGATACAGATGGGAGAGTCGGTAGACTGAAAATATTGAAATATTTGCAATATGGTTCAATGAGCCATCTCGGCTTTCCTCCTATTGCATAATCCTCATGTACCAGCTGCCCTTACAGCCTGCCAGCAACTTTAGTATCTTCCACAATTAACATATATGAACATAAACATGAAGCTGTCTTCTACTGAACCAGACCCTTGGTCCATCAAGGTCAGTGTTGTCTACTCAGCCTGGCAGCGGCTCTCCGGGGTCTCAGGCAGAGGTCTTTACATCTCCTACTGCCTCGTCTTTTTAAACTGGAAATGGTGGAGATCGAACCTGGGACCTTCTGCATGCCAGGCAGATGCTCCCTCACTGATCCACAGCTCTACCCTGGGGGTGAAATGAAGCTGCCTTATACCGAGTCTGTCAAGTGCAGTACTGTCTTCTCAGGTAGGGCTCTTTTTGTAGAAAAAGCCCAGGAGGAACTCATTAGCATAATAGGCCACACCCAACAGCCAACAGCAGACACTCATTAGCATATTGGGCCACACCCCTGACACCACAGCTCATTAGCACATTAGGCCGCACCCCCATGTTACCCGAAGTGTGCTCATCCAGCCACACCCACCTTTTGCTTGTTATTCTGTTTACTTTGTTTGTTGCCAAAACCCAGGGCTTTTTTTGTAGCAGAAACTCCTTTGCATGTTAGGCCACACACCCCTAATGTAGCCAGTCCTAATGGGTTTCTGCTGTTGAGTGTGGCCTATTATGCTAATGAGTTCCTGCTGGGCGTGGTCAACTCGGGAGCCAGCCGGAACTCCGTTCCTGCCCAAAAATAGCCCTGCTTCTCAGACTGCCAGCAGTTCTCCAGGGTCTTAGGCAGGAGACTTTCACATCATGACCTTCCTGGTCAATTAAACTGGAGATGCCGGGGATTGAACCTGGGACCTTCTGCATGCAAAGCAGGGGATCTTCCACTGAGCCACAGCCCCTCCCACAATGTCTTGTGTCGAACCTCCAGGCAAAATCATTTCTACCATTTTTTTGTAATTAACAAAGGGTGAGCTATCCCGACTCAGGAGGATGTTAATTAAAATGTTCATTAATTAATCCCTCGTGTTAACATTGTTGCTACTGGTAGATGTTACGAAACGTTGTTGTTCTTACATGGAAGTGAGGAAAGAATCCTATAGGATTAGTGTTAGCCTGTTATTTCCAGAGGGCACACAGAAGCCCAGAAGTAGATCTTCTAACTCGGGGGTGGGGAGGCACAGCTCAACATCAGGCAGTTCTGTCCTTAGGATGAGCAAAGAAAACTGTAGCTGACGTCAGAATTCCTTCAGAGCCTTCTTGCAAACCATCTGGAACTGAAAGCAGCCCGCCTCTGCAAAACTTTTGGAAAACAACTTCTGAAATTGCTAGCAAGATACAAAGCAGCCACATCTGGGACTCTGGGGCAAGTGATGCTCTGTCTTCTTGGTGCTGGGGGGGGGTCAACAGTGGGAGGGCTTCTAATGTCCTGGCCCCACTGGTGGACCTCCTGATGGCACCTGGTATTTTTGGCCACTGTGTGACAGAGTGTTGGACTGGATGGGCCTTTGGCCTGATCCAACATTGGTGTCTCTTATGTTCTTATCTCCGTTGCCCACTAAGTGAGGACTACCTACAGACCTTTCTCCTCACACTCTTGAGATTTTTTTTTGCTGCTGTAATCGAAGAGCATTTGAGACAGCCTTAGGACAAAATTTGGATGTTTGTTTTTGTTGGCAGAGTAATGAACGCAGCAACAGTGCACAACCTGATTAAAGCGTAGATAAAGGTTTATTTAGGAACTAACATAGTAGGAAAGACCACAGACAGAGACAGGTTCCTAACTGTATCCTAGGTAGAACCAGTTTGGTGTAGTGGTTAGAAGCGTGAACTCTAATCCGGGAGAACTGGGTTTGATTCCCCACTCCTCCACATGCAGCTGCTGGTGTGACCTTGGGTCAGTTACAAGTTCTTTCAGAGCTGTTCTCTCTTTCGAGGTATCTCAGCCCCTCTTGAAAGAGGTCTCTCACCTCACAGGGTATCTGTTGTGGGGAGGGGAAGGGAATGGAAATTGTAAGCTGCGGAGACTCCTTCGGGTAGTGACAGAGAAATCCAGGTGGGCAGCCGTGTTAGTTTGAAACAGTAGAACAAGGTTTGAATCCAGTGGTACCTTTAAGACCAACAAAGAAAGGGGAAATTGCCTTAAGAATAGCAATCTGGAGACAGACAAGGAATGACTCAACAGGAGATAGAAGCCCAGAAGTAGACAGTGTTTGCCTTATTGTCCTATCTAATTGTCTTCTTGCTGCCCCCTTTAGGGTCTTCTTCTCTTCTTCTCTGTACACCAGACACTGCCTTTTCCAACAGTTTTTACCACATTTTCAGGGTTATGGACTAAACAGATAATTCTCCAGGTCTGTTATGAGTTTCTTAACCCTGTTCATATATCATTTCCCTTTTGAATGGCTCTTTCCAATCCGTTCTATAGAACTCTCAGTTTGCTTGGCCAGGCGAACTCTGTTGACCTTTAAGAAGAAGAAGTGATTTTTAGTTTGTCATCAGTCTGACAGAGGTCTTCCATGAGTCAAGATATCTTTTCCTTCCCCCAAAAGTGGACCCTTTTCTCCACATCTTGAAGATCTCTCTTTAAAGTTTCTTCTTCTGATCAGTCAACGGTCCAGGGGTCTGAGCTAACAGCATCTTTATTTATATAACTTGTTTACCACTTTTGTGTAGCTTACAACCCCCCCCCCCATGTTTACCACTTAAATTTCTTTTTGCTATAATTCACACCTCACGCAGTCTGAAGCTTATTGTTTCCAGACCAAATGAATTCATTTTAATCGCATAAACCTCCCACCATCCTCTGGGAGGCACCATTTAGCATGATAGCAAAGCCAAAATAAAAATGCAACCAGAGCTTAATAAAATAGAATTAAAAACACATTCTTCAATTATTTATAACCCCATATTTTTGTGGATGGGGGTTATTCACCTGAACTGTTCACCCTTAGATTCAAGATGAAGAAAAAGGCAACTGTTGCCCTTAGATTTTTCATTGATATAATTTTTCTTTTTACAAACAGAAAAATATACAATAAAAATATACAATATAGACAGAAAAACAGAAAAAATATACAAGATAATTTTCTTATATGAACAGAGACATGTATAGACATGAACACAGACAAGGGCCATCCTCTTTATCTACTATATCTAATTCCTATATAAACTACACTACACTAATCTATTTTTTACAATTGTCAATCAGAACTTACTTGGTTACATAACATTTATTTATATATACTCTTCTGTTTTATCTTTATTCTATCTTTTCGCCATTGCGTCATATCTAGCATTTCATTATTACAAACATGTGTTGCCTGACTCTGTCTCTTCATCACTCTCCATTTTACAATTCAGCCTTAATTTCCCACTATATAGTCAAAAATACATTCGATTTTTCTTGAAATTTATTTATTTATTTGACTTATACTCGGCCTTCCCCGCCAAAGCAGGCTCAGTTCTGAGTTCAATCTGTTATGTAAATAAGATGTTAGCTTTGCCATTGTAATAGTAATAGTAATATACTTTGTCATTGTACATAGTACAACGAAATTAAGATGCGATCATTTCGGTGATCTACAACAATATTCATATACACTCACACAACCATTCACAACTATCTCATAGCTCCCTTAAGGTTCCCATAGCATCTTAAAACCACTAATGTCACCCAAATTCCAATTTCATACAGCATTTAAGGCAGTAATAGCTCTTGAATAAAAACTATTTTTTAATCTGTTTGTCCTTGTTTTAATTGTCCTTGTGGAGAAACGCCATTTTGTGTATATGTTTAAGTTGGTGTGGGCCAGATAGGAGGGGACCATCAAACCTGAGGTAGGCTTTGGCCTAGTCTCCTCCTCATTCCCCCCCCTCCTGTCTCCAACTAGTAGTCTGAGGGCAGCTCCCTAGAGAGGACAGGAAGTCCATCAAGGCTGTGAGGAGATCTGCCCCAGAATGCTGCTGGAGGAAGAGTCACTTCCTGGGCGGGAAGGGCTGTTTTATATAGTGGAGCTTTTGGGCGGGAAACCAGTCTGTGAGAATTGAGAGCAGTCTGCCTGGAGTCTGGAGCCAGTCAGGCTGTCGGCTGGAGACTGCAGGAGGCATAGGCCATGTTGAGAGTCCTCCAATGAAAGCAAGTCATGTGCCTGCCCTGCAGACCATCTAGACAGGGTAGGTGTAGTGAAGGGAGAGATGGAGCGATTTATTATCCACCTTTATTTTGATTCTTCAGTTCACTGTTAATATGCCTGTATATAGTTGAGTGATTTTAAAATAAATTATTTTACTGTTGACCCTGAGAAGTCCCTCTGTACCACATAGTTCCCCCAGCCGCTTGGACACGCTAAGAGTGGGTTGGGGACTCCATGAGGAGGAGAATAAGGGCAAAACGGTCAGTTGCCAACTCTCCAGGGGAGCCCCGAAGATTACCAGGAAGCCCCGAGGTGGGTTCCTAGTGACATTAGAGGGAGGTTAGGAGGCTGTCCCGCCTAACCAGAGCCCAAGACAGGGACAGTGGTGGCAGCAATACCCGGAGGCAGTGGTGAAAAACTGCCCCTTCAGGTGCCAGGTCAGGCAAAGGAGGGGTGGGCAGAGCGGGGTCTGCCAGCAGACGCGGGCCCGTTCCGCCACAGTCCTATATCTTCTGCCCGAAGGCAGCAGTTCAAACAGGGAATGTCCAGGGTGTGACGAATCCTGCAGAATGTTCTTTGCTTTTTTCAAACATCGAGAACTATACAATTCCTCCAGGAATGGGAGGGGGCAGCCAATGATCTTCTGGGCTGTGATGTACTCAATTAATTTGTTCTTCCATTCTGCCAATTCTGGGCATTTCCCCGCCTTCCATTTAGATGCAAATGTCACTCTTGCCGCCGTGCCCATATATTTAAATAGTTCACTATGTATTCTTGTAATATTACTTGGTAAAATATTTAACAGGATGTTTTTGGGGTCCATCACAAAATTAACTTTTAATATCGTTTGTACCTCTTTATCCAATATCGTCTTGCTTTCTTACATGTCCACCACATATGGTACTTTGACATTTCCAACAATTTTCCATTATAACTCTTATTGGTTTTTGCATTTTCTTTGTTTGCCCTTAGATTAAGCTTGCCGACCTCTGGCTGGTGGCTTGAGAATCGAGATCTCCTAGAATTACATTGGATCTCCAGGCTACAGAGATCAGTTCCCCTGGTGAAAGTGGGTGGACGCTATGGGATTATGCCCCATAGGACGTCGCTCCCCAGGCTTCCCCTCCCAAATCCCTAGGAATTTCCCAGCCCAGAGCTGGCAACCCAACCTTCATTATTTCTATCCCCCCAAATTTCTTTCTCTTATTTTATTCATTGCGCCTGACCCCTAGACTTTGGCACAGAATTGACTCATTCGCCTCCACTGGCTTCAACATTGTGCTACACCAGCAGCCCTATTCCATGATTCTCTGGTTTTTGGGGTGCTGGAGTCCTGGCAGCCCCGACATACATGCGTGGAAATTAAGGGCCTCCATACAAAATATGAAATATTTTGCACACACATTTTGCAAATACATGAGAGTTCAGGATGGCTCAGTGCAGTCCAGACAGAAGATGTGACAGTTCTGAAAATCCAACGGAAGTGTGTCAGAACAGTCTGGAAGCTGATGAATGGCAGGGTTATGAACTTCCTAGGGAATTGGGGGCGGCGCGTGGGGAGACGGGTTTGGGGAGGGGAGGGGCCTCAGTGGGGTACAATGCCATAGAGTCCACCCTCCAAAGCAGCCACTTTCTCCAGGAGAACTGATTTTTGCAGTCTGTTGGAATTCCACGAAAACTCCAGGCCACACCTAGAGGCTGGTACAGCTAGGTGGGTTTACTTTCTGCTTTACTTCACTTGTAGTAACTACTGGGGTGATTTTTTGGTGCAAAGGACCATTCTAGCTCTGCCCTTCCCAAGTAGCTGCACCTATAGTATGTGGGTGAAAGAACTTCCTTTCCTCTTTTGCTCTTCTTAGTGTATCTAGGTAGACTGAGGACAAAAAAATCCAGCAAAAAATTCTGCTGACAGAAGCAATTTCCATCAGCAAAGCGAAGTTTCCTTTCCTCCCCTCCCCATCTGATGCAGCCCCAAATGTCGTCCCCCCCAATGCTCTTCCTGGAGGACGGGAGGGGGGCACAGGAAAAGCATGAGGAGGACACTGGTGATCTGCAAAAGGAAGACAAAATGGGCAAAATCATCCCACTTTCCATCAACAGAACTTTTCTACGGACTGCAGCCCAATATGGGGTTGCCATGTGCCCACTGGAGGAGGGAGATTTCCTTGCTCATTGGCACTCCAGCAGCCACTGGGAGAGAAGGAAGGAAGGAAGGAAGGAAGGAAAGGAAAGGAAGGGAGGAAAGGAAGGAAGGGAGGGAAGGAAAGGAAGGAAGGAAGGGAGGAAGGAAAGGAAGGGAGGGAGGAAAGGAAGGAAGGAAAGGAAGGAAGGAAGGAAGGAAGGAAGGAAGGAAGGAAGGAAGGAATTCAATCTTTTAGCAAAGGAGTGAGTAAGTAACGAAGGAAGGAAGGAAGGAAGGAAGGAAGGAAGGAAGGAAGGAAGGAATTCAATCGCCCTCAGTGATGGTGTGATGTAACTTCTGGGAAATTCCAGAAGTGAAGTCACATCTTTCTAGAAATTGCTGGAAACTCTACAATAAGACCATAGAGTTTCTGATGATTCCTAGAAAGGCATGATGTCACTTCTGCGTTTCCCCAGGATGTCATGTCAAGCTTTCGTTGCCCCCCATGTCCCCAGCTCCCCCTGGACTCCACCCCGATGTCACTGGAGGAGTGGAGAAGGCTGAGGGGGTACAGGTGCATGGAGCAGAAAGCAGGGAAGAAGGACTCCTCTCCTGACCCTTGTTACACTGGCATTCACACATTCTGGTCACACCTTGTCTTCGTGGTATGGCTACTTTTGCTACGCATTATTAAAACTTTCATGGTCTGTTGCACAATACTTAGGGGTGCCAGGTCCCCCCGGCCCCTGGTGGGGGATGGGGGGACGGTTGTCATCTCCAGCTTGGGAAACTCCTGGAGATTTGGAGATGGAGCCTGGAGAGAACAGGGACCTCAGTGGGGTACAATGTCACAGAGTCCACCCTCCAAAGAAACCGCTTTCTCCAGGGGAACTGATCTCTGTAGTCTGGAGGTGAGCTGTAATTCTGGGGGACCCCCAGTCCCACCTGGAGGCTGGCATCCCTTTCCAATCAGTTTCATTTACAGCAGCTCTGTTCTCCAGCACCACTTATCTTGCCTCCCACCCTGGCCCCGGATTCTGTTCTGCTGCGCTTTCTCTTTCTTTGCCGGATGCAGCGGTTCCAAAGTCCGGGCCTCATTGCTTATTGTTCTTCCTGAGAGCCTGGAAGGCCAGAATGTGTTTGTCAGCATGACTTGCTCTTGCATGACAACATTGAAAAACAAAGGCAAAACTGAATCAGCACATCAGTCAGCTTTATCATGCGCCGCGTGTGACTGGCTTAGTTTTCCGGGCTAGCTGTTTGTGTGTGTGTGTGTGTTGCGGCAAATTTTTTCCAGACAGCTTGTTGTGAACAACCCTGTCAACAGGATGACTCTGCTTTTTCAGCGGCCTGCTAAGAATGTGGCCCTGATGCTGGAGATTTTTAAAGACTTTTAAACTGTACCCCTGAAATCCAGACAATACGCCGCAGAGGATGGGTGACCTCATCTATAGGGCCGTCATTGGCTGTGCTTCTCTTTTGACCCCAGAACATGGTGGGATCGCTCTCAGTTCTCCAAGATTGCCCACTGAACGCTAGGCCAGGGTCTTTGCTAAAATGCATTTCTTGAGAGACTGGAAGCACGAATATTTATCGGTGATAGCATCCAAAACCGTTTAAA
>NW_015160276.1:207654-208820 GCF_001447785.1 Gekko japonicus | reverse complement strand
GGCAGAGCCCGATGTTGTCAGATCTTGGAAGCTAGACACAAAATAGAACTACTGCAATCTGTGCATATAAAGCTTATAATATAGATGCAAGTACAAAATATTTGATCGTAAAGTCCATAATATTATTTTTTACAGATGCTTCAATCCAATGGTGTAGTATACTGATGACGAATATGGTATTCCTAGCCATAATGTCAAAATCGGGCTGATCATATGAATGATACCAACTCGTATGGGAATCAATGAATATCCAAATGGGAAGTTTTGTGACCATACGAAGGCACACTTGAGGTTTGATGTTTGAAAAAGACGCCTCGAAACGAATATCAACTCCGGGGGAGTTTGTCATCAGTCTACTACACCATTGGATTGAAGCATCTGGAAAAAATTATATTATGGACTTTACGATCAAATATTTTGTACTTGCATCTATATTATAAGCTTTATATGCACAGATCGCAGTAGTTCTATTTTGTGTCTATTATTACCATACTGCAAGACCCCTTTCTACCTTTTTGCCATAGATCTTGGAAGCTAAGCAGGGTTGCTACTTGGAAGGGAGACCTGCAAGGGAGACTCTGCAGAGAAAGAAAAACAAAACAAATACAAATACAAATACAATACCTTTATTGGCATAAAATATCAAATACACATGCAGCATAGAGCCTCAAGATAGGCTGGAGGGGTATCACATTCCGAATTGCCTTAATATGAGCCTCTCCTCCTAGATACCTCATAAAAGAAATTTGCTACAGGTTCCAGAATTTCTATATTATGCGAAGACAATAAAGAACTAATTTTATGCTCATCAGATTGGCCCAAAAGGGGGTCCAACACAGGTTCAATAAAAACAACACGGATGTCACAGTGGAATTTACAGTACAATAGCACATGTCCAATGGATTCGATTTCCCCCATCCCACAGGGGCACAATCTATCTTTATAGGGAATTTTGTTGAACCTTCCCGATCTCTGATCCCTGGGAGTGAACCATAGGGTTGCCAAGTCCTTACCTTAAGACAAGCGGGGGAGTCAAGCGCTGGTCCGGGAGTCCAGTGCTGGTCCCGGAAGTGATGTAACCGCTTCAGACTTGTTGTGGGCGGGGCCACAATCATCCGAGGGAAAACCATAGAGTTTCCCCTTGGATGATTGGGGCCCCGCCCCCA
>NW_015160276.1:199086-207527 GCF_001447785.1 Gekko japonicus | reverse complement strand
CCCCGGGAGACTTGGCAAACCTAGTGAACCACCTCCCACTTTGGGGCAAGGTCTTTTATTCCTTCTTCCCAGGCACCACCCTCTACTATTCTATTGGTGTAAGTTTTCCCTCCAAATCCCCTGTTAGCCAATCACAGGGTCCAAAGGAGACCTGGGAAATTTAGGTCCTGACAGCTACTCTAGTACAGGCTTCCCTGGAGCCACTAGGCCTCCCTAGAGCCTGTAGGCCGCGCTACTCTAGGCCTGGGAGCATGACACTGCCTATTGTTCCTCTTGAGGTCCCCTCCCCCGCCCCTGCTGCTACCTAGCAGAGAGGCTTCTCTGCCTAGTTGGCATTTACAGTGTTAAAACGTTAGCGTTAGCAAAATGTCATCTACCATAAGGAAACAATTGTTTCTTTTTCTAGTCCTTCGCCACCATATTAATAGGGGGGGGGGGATGTTAAATGGCTCTTTTATTCCTGACGCTAGTTTACAACAAACACTCCCCATTGATCACTGCAGTTTCCGAAATAGTTTGCCTGTGTTTCCGTATCTAATTAAGTGCTGAACCCTCCCCTGTTCACCTCTCCTTTCCGCCCCCGGCCCCCTCCAGATCTGAGCCGCTAGTTGCCTTAATTCTAAAATCAGCTGGTGGGTGTATCTAAAATAAGCACACGCTGCAAAAGAGAAAGAGTAATGTTTCTGTGGCACATGGATCTAGCGAGATGAACGGCAAACGCTTAAATTGTCCTTATTTACTCTGTTTCCCCGTCGTTCTCCCGGATAAATCACAGTCCTTGTCTTTGCATTTTAGAGATAACTTGTTAAAATGCTGTCAATAGGTGCTGCTGGTGGTGGAGGAACGTGTCAAGTCCCAGGCGACTTACAGCAAACCTTGTAGGGTTTTCAAGGCCAGAGATGTTCCGATGTGATTTGCCATTGCCTGCCTCTGTGTCATGAGCCTGGACGTCCTTGGCAGTCTCCCATCCAAATAACAACCAGGGCCAACCCTGCTTAGCTTCCAACATCAGATAAGATCAGGATAGCCTGGGCCATCCAGTAGGTGACTGGATAATTTTGGGGCTGGGATTCTCACCCTACGTAACACATAAATGTGAGTTGCAGGATCTCCTCAATTTCTGTGCACACAGTGCCCAAATTGGATCATGACCACAGGACACATGGACAAGGGCTTCAGCTTTTCCCCTCACGCTGTTTTTTCCAACCTGATATGAGCTTGGGAATGCTCTTGGATGCCTCCTTAACAATGGAGGCCCAGGTAGCAGCCACTGCCAGGTCAGCCTTACCTTCGGCTGATTAGGCAGTTGGTTCCCTTCCTCAAACGCAAAGACTTGGCAACAGTGATTTATTTATTGATTGATTTGTTGGGATTTTTACCCCACCCTCCCCGCAAAGCGGACTCAGGGCGGCTTACAAGGGGCAAAGCCCATATAAAAGAGGATAAAAGCAATAAAAACATTAGTAACAATTAGTCACAACAACAATAATATTCAATTGAAAACAGGATGGTCCCCGAAAACATACAATGATGGTAAAACAATTCTCTGGGGATGATGTTGTCCTATAGCTGATCCCAAGCAAATAAGTCCAATAATATCGATCGCGCAAAATTGTGGCAGATCTTACTGGGCCATCCTTAATCCCGATGTTGTCCACATCATTGGTGGTGGTGGTAGTGACGGCCCCTATATGAAAGCCTGGCGCCCCGCAGGGCCCTGACCTCCTCCGGAAGCTCGTTCCCCCAGGTAGGGGCCGCCACCGAAAAGGACCTGGCCCTAGTCGCTGCGAGCCTTGCCTCCCGGGGGCCTGGAACCACCAGGTGATGTTGCGCCCCGGACCGAAGTGCTCTTATTTAGTTATTTATTTAGTTATTTATTTATTTTCATTTATACGCCACCCTCCCCGCGCGCGGGCTCAGGGTGGCTTACAAGACACAAAAGTGTAATCCAATACCACAAGTTAAAAACAAGGCATACAGTGCAGTAAAATACAGGTTAAAACAATTTAAGCAAAGTGGACAGCTCACAGGATCCATCACGACTAACATACTCACTCCCTATTGCACTTCATATTTGGGATCAACAAGGGGGATGCCATGGGCCATGATGTTCAGGTGGCCAACCAGCCCAACCCGGCGGAGCTGCTCTGCAGTCACACTCTTGGGGGTATATGTGGGGAAAGGCGGTCCCTCAGGTAAGTCGGACCCTGGCCATATAGATCCATGCGATGGTCACCTCGAGGCTGGACTACTGTAATGCTCTCTACATGGGGCTGCCCTTGTCTCAAATCTGGAAGCTGCAACTAGTGCAGAATGCAGCAGCCAGGCTGCTATCCCCATGCAGAAGCACATCCAGCCTGTACTGAAGGCACTGCACTGGTTGCTGATAGCATACTGGATTCACTTCAAGGTGATGGTTTTAACCTTTAAAGCCTTATATGGTCAGGGTCTGGCATACCTGAGGAACTGCCTTTCCCCACATGTTCCCTGGAGAGCACTACATTCAGGGACGCAAAATTGGTTGGCTCTTCCAGGCCCCAAGGATGTCAGGCTGGCAACAACCAGGGCCAGGGCCTTCTCAGTGGCGGCCCCATTCTGGTGGAATGAGCTCCCGGAGGAGATCAGGGCCCTGCAGGACCTCTTACAGTTTCGCAGGGCCCGCAAAACGGAGCTCTTCCACCAGGCATTTGACTAAGGAGCCACATCATACACCGAGGAGTGTCCCTGTGCCCTGGTTTTACCATCTTTGCCAGCCTGTGTCCTAGCCTTACCATCGTTATCTTCAGCCTGTTCTCACCACCGCATGACAAGTGATCGAACTGAGCTGGTGTTATGGGAATTATATGGTCACCTAAGTCATACTATAAATAATCTTTGCTCCTGTTCACTCGGTAATGTCCCAGCGTTTTAGTTGTATCTTAAATTATTGGTATTTTATGTTATCTGTGTATATGTTACGACAGGTTTTAATTGTATTTTTATGATATATCTGTAAGCCGCCCTGAGCCCGCCTTGGCAGGGAATAAACAAATAAAATATGTTCGGGGGCGGCAATCTTTGGCCCAGTGGGGAGACCCACATTTATCCCAGTGAACATGCAGGATTCTCTATTGGGCCAAACAGTGCTTTTTACTGATGTTCAGTCGCACAGTCGAGTACAACTCTTTGCGAACCGATGGACCACATCATGCCAGGCCTTTATGTCTTCCGCCGTTATCTGTAGTTTGCTCAATTTCATGTTCGTTGCATCAGTAACACTGTCTAACCATCTCATCCTTTGCTGTCCCCGTCTTCTTTGACCTTCAGTCTTTCCCAGCATCAGGGTCTTCTCCAGTGAGTGCTCCCTTCTCATTTGGTGGCCAAAGTCTTTGAGCTTCGGCTTCAGTATCTGGCCTTCCAGGGAACAGTCAGGATCGATTTCTTTCAGGATTGACTGGTTTGATCTCCTTGCAGTCCAAGGGACTCTCAAGAGTCTTCTCCAGCACCAAACAGTACTCCCTGGACCATAATTTAGCCCCTGCCTCAGTTGATGATCCCTAGTGCACAAATTTTCTTCCACAGAAGTCAGGATGCTGCAAATTTCTGGGCAAGCAGGTTCGACAACTGAATTTTTTGCACTCAGCTGTCGTGCTCAGAGGTGAGCCACTCTCTGTTCGGCTTGGCACCAACAGGGGTCATTTCCTGCAGGAGCGCACAGGAGCGGAGCTTCAGCAGCAAAGAGCCCAGGGGGTGGGCACATGCAACAAGCCCCGCGCCCTGCTCCCAGCAGCCCTCAGTCAGAGCAAGAATCAGCCAGGTAAGCTGCAGAGCTCCCCCCGGCCCCCCGGTCCAAAACAGTCCAGTGGCATCTTTAAGACCAAGTTTTATTCAGGTACAAGCTCTGCCTCCTCTGTGAGGGCAGATCTGCACGTTCCCCCCCCCCCTCAATAGCTAGCAATCCAAAAAAGTCCATTGGAGCCTGAGCGGTGGGTGTTGCCTTCTGACACACTTCCGGTGATGCCAGGGGGTGTGGCATATGCAAATAAGTTATGCTAATGAGTTATGCTAATGAGCTCCTGCACCTCTTTTTCTACGAAATGACCCCTGGGCACCAAACAACTCCCACGCCTGCCTAACAGGCTTGTGCTGGGTTCTGCAAAACTGCGCCATGTGCAAAGGCACCACCAATCCAAACAGACCACCCGCTATTAATGTCACTAAGGACTACTGAGATAAACGGCGAATGGTAATTAAACATAGCATTTCCGTATGGGTAGATTCAAGTCCAGTAGCACCTTAGAAACCAACAAGAATTTTTTTTGGGGGTGAGCTTTCGAGAGTCAAAGCTCCCTTCATCAGGTACAAGCGTCGGCTCTCGAAACCTTTATACCCTGAAAATCTTGTTGGTCTCAAAGGTGCTGCTGGACTTGAATCTAGCTGATCTACTGCGGACCAACACGGCGACCCTCTGAAACGACCAAGCATTTGCTTATGAGTGAATTCTGTGAGGCATTAAGTATTTAAACAATTGCCTGCAGAGAAGAGCAGTGGCCCAGGGGAAGTGGGACAGAAGTGTGCTGGGCTACAAAACACTGCATATTCACAACAAACCAATTGTTATGCATTGTACTGATAGGATGGAATGCTAAACGGCCACGAATGGGTTGACAGACAGCAGATCGCAAAATCAGCTCCCTGTTTGCTCCCTGAAAAATCAGTTCCCCAAGGGACCCACAGACACAAGTCCATTTTATGCATTTCGTGCTAGGCAAGAGCATTTTGAATTATGACAGAGGTCTCCTTAGTAACTTAGCGCTGATGTCAACATGTGACTTATCGCTGTCAATGCGCGCCGTGCTGCATTTATTTATTAGGCAACATTTTTATATTGCCTTTCTAACTTGATTAGGGCACCCGCGGCAGCTCGCAGTCTTGACATCAAACTGGTTAAAACACTGCACATGCAATACCCAAAAGACAGTGGATGCAGAAAATAATTAATGGTACAATAAAAGAGGGAAAAGCACCACCAGCTTTTGATCCATCAGGTCAAAGGCCTTGCATTGCAAGAATGCTTTCTGCTTTCTTGGGAAGGCCTGTAGTGATGGTACTACTGACCTCACTTTTGGGTGGAGGGAGTGTCAGGGCAAAACGAGCCCAGACCCAGTGCAGATGAGCTGAAAGGGTGATCAGACCTTCTCCCAAACTCACTCTGACCCAGCAGGACATTTCCCCAGAGACGAGGGAAGGAGGCAGAGAGAAATCCAGGCAGTATGTTCTTGAATACAGAAGTAACCTACAGTAAGCTCTTACCATGGAAATTCAAAAGCACATAACTGCATTCCCCTTATCCACATCACGGCGGTGGTGGCTCAGAGGTTAAGACGCTGAGCTGCATACTGGAAGGTCTGTAGTTCGACAGTTCGAGACCCTAGTGCCACATGACGGAGTGAGTGTCAGGTACCCTTGTCATAGATCTGAAATGTGGAGGGGTGCCCTCCTCATTCTCAGCTCTACCCTGCCCACCTACTGTGCACTATCTTATGCATGATGTTCCAGTTGCAGTTTACACGGCTGGGAAAGTTAACGGCTTTTCTGCTATGCTCACTTGCTTTGCCGCACGCACGAACTATATTAATTGGCTTATGCTTACAGGGAGAATGTTTGATTTCACTATAAGTCAGAGGCCCTAGTACTGACGGACATTCCTGACACAAGCTGTACACATGTTCTTTAGTACTGGATCCACTAATAAACAGTTATCTTCTTCTGAAGCCCTGTGTAGTGTGACCTGACTAAGGAGCCTGACAGTGAGCTCCCATCTCTGGCCCCAGCTCCTGCCAACCTAGAAGTTCAAAAGCAAGACATTGAGAGTAGATAAATAAGTACCGCTTCAGTGGGAAGGTAACAGTGTTCCGTGCGCCCCGGTGTTTAGTCATGCTGGCCACGTGACCACAGAGAAGTCTTCGGACAGCGCTGGCTCTTTGGCTTGGAAACGGAGATGAGCACCGCCCCCTAGAGTCCGATTCAACAAGCTTCCAAGCAAGGGAAACGTTTATCTTTACCTTTCTCCACCTCGCACATAGACTCACGTCCATACATACACAGGCCGGCTTTAGATGCAGTGGATACAGTTTGAATTGGAGAATCCCAACTGGTGGTGAAGGAGAGTCTTCCCCTCCTTTGCCCTCTGCTGATTTCCTATTCCTTCGTGTCTCGAGCCCCTGTGTGGTGTGTGCTCTCCTCCTTTCTAGGAACAGGGTGGGAACTGTCCAGATCCAGTTGGTTAGTGCCAGCGCATTCTTGGGAGAGCCGGCATCCGTTTGGGACAGCCTAGCGAAAACTGGGCTGGTTCTGGAGACGTGGTGAGGCCTGATCCAGGGGCGTCTTCTGTATCTGGGCTAGAGGTTATCTAGCACAATAGCAGAGATAGCCTGGTAGAAGGGTGGAGGTGGGGAGGCAATCTTCAATGTCCCTGCGAACAGGGCCGGCTCCAGCTTATTTTGCACCCTAGGCAAGGATCCCTTCTGCCCCCCCCCCCCGCCCCCCAATTTTAAAAAATAAATGCATTTTAGGAAGAATTAAAAACACAAATAATCAAGAAACTCCCAGAGTACGGGGTCGGGTGCAGTTTGGTGCCCCTAAGGGCCGTCCCACTCTAGGCGATCGCCTAGTTCGCCTAGTGAGTGAGCCGGCCCTGCCTGCGAGCTGGAAAAGTATCTTTGGTTTCTGTAGCTTGTGTTTGCCACAAACAACGGAACAGACTCTTCTGCTTGTTGTAGACTGCCTTTCCGTGACCTTCCAGTGGATGCCGTCACCCCCAGACAGACACACGCACCAACCCTCAGTAGGCCTAGCGTTTCCATTCCTTTGCAGTCTTTTGTGGCTGTTGTTGCACAATGCCAGGCAGTGTTCCCGCTAAGCTGAGTTAGTGTGAGCTAACCCACACCTTTTTAGCCTCCAGCTCACACATTTTTGTCTTAGCTCAGGAAGGAAGGCTCCGGAGCAAACCAATTTATGCAGCAGCCAAACCGCTCACTCACCACTTTAATGCCGGTAGCTCACAAATTAGAATTTCTGCTCACAAGACTCCACAGCTTAGAGGGAACATTGCACAGGATGCCAGGCATGCGCACGAAAGCTGATACCCAGAATTAAACTTTGTTTGTCTTAAAAGGTGCCACTGGACTCAAACTTTGCTCTGTTCCTTCAGACTAACATGGGTCCCCACCTGAATCAATTTATACCGAATTCCTTGGAATGTCGGGGGCAAACCTAGAAATGAAAAGAGGTCTTGTGGCATCTTCAAAACTAATCAGCTGGTTGATTGTGGCATGAGCAAAAACCCTCTTAATCAAATCAAGTAAAAAAACCACACAACTCTATTAGGCATTTGGAATTTCTGTAAAGGCCACGGTAGTGGAAGGTGCCATCAAGTTGCAACCAATGTACAGTGAGCCTGCAGGGTTTCTGAGGCAAGAGACATTCAGAGGTGATTTATCATTGCCTGCTTCTGTGTAGCAACCCTGGACTTCTTTGGTGTTCGCCCATCCAAGTATTAGCCAGGGCCGGCCCTGCTTAGCTTCTGAGATCTAATGAGATCGGGCTAGCCTGGGCAATTTGTTTATTTATTATAGTCAGCTTATCCCCTTTGTCGGTCTTGAAGGCGCCAGTGGACACATTGTTCTGCTGTTTCAGACCAACACGACTACTCCACCTGAATCTATCTTAGTGGTAGATGATGATTGTACAAACTTCCTAGCTTGGCTAAACCAACGTCACCTCTGCAGTGAGCGAAACAACCTTCATCTGCATCCATGTCTAGACGAATGCGATCAAACTTCCTGACAAATCCTCATTTGGCAATTTTGTAATCTCTTTTTGAAGTTGCTGTTGAGGACGAACAGTTAGAGGTTGGCAGTAGAAGACCAAAAGTGTTCACTTGCCCCCGGAGTGCGGATCGCTAAATCAGCGCTCTGGGGGCAGCTGGGGGGCCAGGGGAGGTTTGTGCACACGTGGGCCAGTCCCCACGTGTGCACAAAAATAAAAAAAGTTTAAAAAAAATTGGGGGGATGTTTAAATCCCCCTGAAAGGGACAGAGCGTCCCCTGCGCATGCGCAGGGAACACTCTGTAGCTGGCCTCGCTTCCGCGCCACCTCCTCCTCCTAGGAGCCGGCCGGCCGGTGTGCAGGCAGGGCGGGCGGGCAGGCCGGGCGGGCGGGGGGAAGGACCGACTTCGCCGCCGCCGCCTTCTCCTTGGAGCCGGCAGGCAGTCAAACAGCCACACTTCTCCTCTGCAGTTTCCTGCCCGTGTGACAGGCCCTAGTCAGCTTATAGCCCACCATCCCCTGCATAGCAAGGCTCAGGGTCACAAGAATGAAGAGTGATTCACATGAGCAGCCATGTTGGTTTCTGAAGCAACAGAACAAAGTTTGAGTCCAGAGGCACCTTTAAGAACAACA
>NW_015160276.1:189878-195307 GCF_001447785.1 Gekko japonicus | reverse complement strand
AAGTAAAACCTCTGGTTCTTTCTTAAAAGTACATTTCATGATTTTCTGCATCTCAGCGTGTATCTCTGTCCAAAAATCTTTAGCTCTTTCGCAAGTCCACCACATGTGGTAGAAAGACCCTTCCTTTTTCTTACATTTTCTTCCATTTTAAGCCCCAGAAGTAAAACCTCTGGTTCTTTCTTAAAAGTACATTTCATGATTTTCTGCATCTCAGCGTGTATCTCTGTCCAAAAATCTTTAGCTCTTTCGCAAGTCCACCACATGTGGTAGAAAGACCCTTCCTTTTTCTTACATTTCCAGCATTTGTTTGACATATTAACATTCATAAGCGCAATCTTTTTAGGTGTCATATACCATCTATACATCATTTTATAACAATTCTCTTTTGTATTATTACATGTTGAAATTTTCATTGAATTTTTCCATAAATACTCCCAAGATGACATAGATATTTCTTTATTCATATTAATTGCCCACTTAATCATTTGTTCTTTTACTGTTTCATCCTCTGCATACCACTTTAACAATACTTTATATATTTTAGATATCACCTTATTACCTTTTTGCAACCACACAAATTCAATTTCATTAGGTTCCTTCCTGAAACCATATTCCCTTTTATCAGACTTATAGAGATCATATATCTGCCAATACTGCAACCAATCATAATCATAGCTTAATTCTTCCTTCTCCTTAATTTCAACCAATCATAATCATAGCCTAATTCTCCCTTCTCCTTAATTTCCACCGTACTCCCCTCAATTTTCAAAATATCTTTATATTGTATCCAACCTTGGCCCTTAGCATTTGAATGTGGCTTAATAACCAGGACTATCCAAAGAGGTTCTCATTTCCCCCAAAAAACTCTTATATCTTATCCATGTATCAAATAACGTTCTTCTTATATAATGATGTTTAAAGAACTTGTCAATCTTCTCTTTTCCATACCATAAGTACGCATGCCATCCAAATTTGCGGTAGGCAGGGCTCTTTCTGCAAAAAACTCTTATATCTTATCCATGTATCAAATAACGTTCTTCTTATATAATGATGTTTAAAGAACTTGTCAATCTTCTCTTTTCCATACCATAAGTACGCATGCCATCCAAATTTGAGGTATTCCTTTAATTCAATTAGCCAGTGCCCCCTACAAAATTTAAATGCCCCCTGACTTTAAAAATCCTGGCTACAGGCCTGCTCAGGACTCCCAAGTCACTGCTGTATGCTTTTTTAACAATAAATATTCAAATAACGTCTAAGTGGGTTTTTTTGTTTGTTTTGGTATTATGAAGTGTTCATAAGTATCCTACTATCCAATTTTCCATTGTTTCATACGTACACAATGGGGGAAAAATACAATAACATAAACCAATAAACCAAGATAGAAAGCCCATGAATAACAAGACTGGGGTGTGTATTTACAAAGTCACCGGGGGGGGGGAAGCATACAGCATTTAGCTTAGGCTATTAGATTAGATTCTCGCGTCTATGGTCCTTTCCACATCTGCCCGCCACTCTGGATTTTCTCAGTGTTTGTGTCGAGGCAATTTAAGTCCATGGTAGAACGGCGTCCAAATAACCCTGGGGAAACAGCAGGCTGAAACCTGGCTGACCACTGAAGGGAGGGAATGTAATGCAGAATGGGGGGGAGGGACCTGGATTAAAAAGAAGTCTGGATTCGATTTTACTGCAGAATTGCTTGGAGGACGCTGCGGTGAACATGGATTAAAAGGAGAGTGTAGAAAGGGTCTATAAGCTTCTGCTGGGGGGCAAAGGATCCTCCCCTGCCACACACCCCAGTGCTGATCAGCTAGCCAGCGCAGCGGTTTACTGGCATGTTTTGGTCCTCCTGTAACATTGTAGTAACCAATAAGGGTGCTGCGGTGGCTCAAGTGGTTAAGACGCTGAACTGCAGGCTGTGGAAGGTCGGTAGTTCAGCAGTTCGAGACCCGGGTTGCCGCATGACAGAGTGAGCTCCCGGCCGTCTCTAGTTCCAGCTCCTGCCAAACTAGCAGTTCGAAAGCAAGAAATTGCAAGTAGATAAATAAGTACCACTTCGGTGGGAAGGTAACAGCGTTCCGTGTGCCTTGGTGTTTAGTCATGCCGGCCACATGACCATGGAAACGTTTTCGGACAGTGCCGGCTCTTCGGCTTGGAAACGGAGATGAGCACCGGAACCCTAGAGTCGGATTCGACTGGCTTTCGAGCAAGGGAACCTTTACCTTTACTTTACCTTTAGAGCTAGGGAGACCTTGCCCAACATTGAGAGGAATTTTTTGTTACAGAATAATAGAAAAGCCTTACCTTGCAAGGAACTGAAAAGGGATTCTCAGCAGTGGTTCTTTGTCCCTGAGGAAGGACCAGAGGTCTGAAACACTGAAAAATTACCTGGGAAAAGTGTTGGACTTTCTGTATATAATTCTGTATATTTACTCTTTGGCCTCTGTATTTTCCTGTGATGGACTGTATGGTCATATTGACTTCATATAATCGACATATTGCACTTTAAATGAAGTCTCCTTTATGAATATGTTGCGGCGGGAAATATAGCACACAGTTGTTCTGCTAGGTTGTTCTGTCACTTCTTACTGTGTGCTGTACCTCTGTTGTTGCTTGTACACAGGACAGGCACTCCAGCCCCATGTCATTTTAGTTGCCCTTTTCTGCACTTCTGCCAACTCCTCAGCTCTGTTTTTGAGATGCGGCAACCAGAAATGCATACGGTATTCCAAATAAGGCCACACCAGGGACTTGTATATGGGCGTCAGTAGACTGGAAGTTCAATTCTTAAATCCCTTCCACAAGTTAACCCTAAAAAAAGTGAGGGAAGAAATGTCTTACCGCAGCCTTTGTACGGAACTTGCATGGTATAAGCAGTCAAGAGAATCTTCTCCGGCACGGAAATCCCCCATTCAAGTGTCAGTTCGACCATAAACTTGCTGGGTAGCCACCACTGAAGGGCATTAAGTGTGGGAGGTGGCAGCCACACTTTGTAATGTGACCGTAAAACCAGCAGTGTGCGATTGAATTACCTTCAGCCTTCTCTCCCACATTGACATCATTCACCTGTGACATACACTTTTTAAAGAGCCTCATTAGAAAACGCCCTCAGTGTCAATACTGTGCCAAAGGTAGTTTGAAGACTTGGAATTACTGGAGCACACGTCCTTGCAGGATGAGACTGGTGACAAGTCAGAGGACAAGAAAAAGTCCCACATTGGGGTCTGTATCTTGCTGTGAGGTCTTGCTTTACTGGTCCCCCCCAAAAGCAGCAACGGAACACAGCTTCCACAGGAGGGAGCAGAAATCGTAATTCACACAGTTTGGTGTAGTGCTTAAGTGCGCGGACTCTAATCTGGGAGAACCGGGTTGGATTCCCCACTCCTTCACTTGCAGCTGCTGGATGACCTTGGGCAAGCCATAGTTATGTCAGAGCTGTCCTTTCAAAGGGGCAGTTCTTGAAAGAGCTCTCTCAGCCCCACCTACCTCACAGGGTGTCTGTTGTGGGGAGGGGGAGGGAAAGGAGTTTGTAAGCCGCTCTGAGACTCCAAGTGAAGGGCGGGGTGTAAATCCAATCCCCTCCTCTTCCAGTCCACACAATACAAAGTCCTCAGGCCCGCTGTGGGCTCCATATATCAAAGGTACTCACAGAAGTACTGTCAGATGTCTGTGCTTGGAATTTAAATTCCCACGCATGCGCAGGCTCAGTTTGGACTGGTCTGTGGTGCACAGGAGGGGAGAGGATTAAGCCTCTCCCCTGTGCTGTTTTTCCTGACCTGCAATACCCTCGGGAGCTGCTATTTGCCCTGTTGGAGAGTACACGTGTATTGATGGGCTACACATAAGATTCCCCAATGGGGCCATTTCGAGCTGGGAAAACAGCGCAAGGGGATGGCTTTGGCCCCTTCTCACGATGCATGGTGGCCCTGACCCGAATAAGACCAGCACGGACCTTGGAATTACGTTCTGAGCACAGAACTCTCAGAGTCCATCTGATCTGCAGGGCATGTGATGTGTGCCAGGACTTTGCAAGGTGTGAATTGTCATTGCTCCGGTCCCAGAAGCTGAACCACCTCAAGACTAAAGATACAAACACCGTGGTTCCAAGGTGGCAGAAGCAATCCGATGAGCAATTTAATCAAAGGGCCATCCGGGAAAGGGCGGAGCAGTAATACATGGAATCTGTGCATATATGGAGACCTCTAAATTAACTTCCACGCCCTTCTCCTCTGTGTTTCCTTTGCAGATGGAGGAATGAATTTAAAAGCCCATTTCTCTCCTGATTTAAACATTTATTTACATTACTTATAGCCTGCCTTTGTTGTGGAGACTCAAGGTGGATTACACACCCTTTATACACACACGGGAAATGGTAGATAAGCTACATATACATCCTCTGCCCAATGATCACAGCTGTTTTACTCCCATGCATAGATCAAGGTGGGCAGTCGTGCTGGTCTGAAGCAACACAACAAAGTTAGAGTCCAGTGAAACCTTTAAGTGGGGCCCTGGGGGCCGGGCCCCCCTGTGGATTGTGTGCACCCCCTCCCCCATCCTCTGCTCCCCACCCACCTCGCGGGAGGGAGGGAGAGGCGGCCGGTAGGCCAGCCTGCCGGGAAGAGAGCAACGCGAGGATGTCATGGGGGGGGGGGAGAGACCCGCAGTCGGAACCCTAGGGCCAGGGTGGCGGCGGCGGTCCAGGAGCCCGCCCTCCTTCCCAGCCAGACCCCGCTGAGGGCGGGGGGCGGTGCTTTTAAGCCTTCCGTCCCGGCGGCTCTCCTCCCCACACGTGTCTCCTCCTCCTCCGCCGCCCAGGCCCGGCCGGCCCTCGGCCCGGGAAGAAAGAAGGGCGCGCGCTCGCTCTCTCCAGGCGCGGGACGCGCCCTCGGGCCCCCAGACGCCGCCGGAGCGCCGCGCTCATGGCGCCGGTGCTTCCTGCCTTCCTTCGCTCAGCCGGCCGGCCACCTAGCCAGCCGGCAGCTCCGTGGGACTCCCTCGGGCCACTGCGCCCGCAGACGGGCTGGCCCGCCCCAGACCCACCCCCCTGGTCCGGAGCCGGAGGGAGGGGGCCGCGTCTTGCAAGGCGCGCCGAAAGCTCCCCTCCCCGACGGCCGCGCCCGCAGAGAGCAGGAGAGAGACCGGGAGCGAGGCGCCGGCCAGGTGGGAGGGCGCCGCCCCCCTTCCCCCTCTCCCCGCCCTTGCCGCCCCCTCCCCCCGGGGCAAAGCGCAGCGCTCCCGGCCGGCCCTCGACGGCGCCGCCAACTTCTCGGCCGAGCGCTTTGGGGAGGGGAGGGGGCACAGGAGGCGCTGAGCCCGGGCGGGAGGGGCGGGGGCCTGCGGGGCTGAGCCGAGGAGCCCGTGCGCCCTCCGAGGAGCGGGGGCGGCGGCCGCGAGGCTGCAACGTGTTCGGCGTCCCCCGGGTAGGAGAG
>NW_015160276.1:177641-188491 GCF_001447785.1 Gekko japonicus | reverse complement strand
CAAACAAACAAATGAATAAATAAATAAATTAAAACCCGGTTCTCCCAGATTAGAGTCCGCACACTTAACCACTACACCAAACTGGCTCTCTATACACACACACACACACACCTATGTATATATACACAAATAGTTGTGTATACATATAAAGGTAAAGGTTTCCTTTGCTCGAAAGCTAGTCGAATCTGACTCTAGGGGGTGGTGCTCATCTCCATTTCAAAGCCGAAGAGCCAGCGCTGTCCAAAGGCACTTCCGTGGTCATGTGGCTGGCATGACTAGATGCCGAGATGCATGGAACGCTGTTACCTTCCCACTGAAGCAGTACCTATTTATCTATTTGCAATTTCTTGCTTTTGAACTGCTAGGATGGCAGGAGCTGGGGCCAGAGATGGGAGCTCACTCTGTCACGTGGCACTCAGGTCTCGGCCTGCTATGATCTGTAGTTCCATTTCATTGTCTGACGAAGCGTGCGTGCCCACGGAAGCTCACACCTTGAATAAAACTTGTTCGTCTTGAAGGTGCCACTGGACTCTTAACTTTGTTCTATTACTCCCGTGCATGTTTGTAAAAGCAATGGGGAAACTGAAGTGACAGAAGCTTCTGTTGTCTTCACTCAGGAAGGCCTATCTGTCTGTCTACCACATTCGTATCCTGCCCTTAAGTTACTCGTTTAGTACCTTTTTATCCTGCCCTGCAACACCCTTTCTCATTTTATCCTCACAACGCCCGTGAGGTAGGTTAGGTGGAGGAGAGAGTGCCCATCGAGGTCACCCACCAAGCTGAGTGGGTATTTGAACCTGGGTGTCCTTGAGGTTAGCCTGACACTGCAACTGTTATGACAAAATGGTAATAGAAGGCAAAAACTAGTGTCGTTAACAGACTCACCAATTACAACTTGCCAAAAAGCTGAAGAACATGTAACAGAGAATACTGTATACAAAGTAAGGTAAAGGTAAAGGTTCCCTTGCTCGAAAGCCAGTCGAATCCGACTCTAGGGCTGCAGTGCTCATCTCCGTTTCCAAGCCGAAGAGCCAGCGCTGTCTGAAGACGTTTCCGTGGTCATGTGGCCGGCATGACTAAACACCAAGGCGCACGGAATGCTGTTACCTTCCCACCGAAGTGGTACCTATTTATCTACTTGCAATTTCTTGCTTTTGAACTCCTAGGTTGGCAGGAGCTGGAACTAGAGATGGGAGCTCACTCCGTCATGCGGCACCCGGGTCTCGAACTGCTGAATTACTGACCTTCCATTGCCTGCAGTTCAGCGTCTTAACCACTTGAGCCACCGCCGCTCCTGTGTACAAAGTAGCTACAGTGAAAAATTACAAAGTGTAAACAATAGAGAACTGGTGTGTGCTACAATGTGTAAACAATGGAGAACTACTAAATAATTTGACCTTGTGTCCGGATGTTTGATTACAACGTTTCAAAGTTCATTCTTCATCAAGGTGTTCTATACTAAAATTCATAACTAATTATGTAACTGCTAGCCAAGAATTATGCAACTGTTATACCATGCTGGCCAAGAATGCTGGCCAAGAATGTAAACAGAGAGCAGTGCTAAATAGGTAGACTCAGAAGTAAGTCCCATTTTATTCAATGGGGCTTACGCCTAGGAAAATGTTCGTAGGATCGCAGCCAAAAGAGAGAGAGAGAGCGATGGGGGAAGAAGGCATTTGAATTCAGTGATGCGAGATTTGTGAACCAGATCTAGACCACATCTTTGAAATAGATAGTGTCACTGCTGCTCACAGTTTCAGATTTAATGGTATAGGGCATTATGGTGCTGATTTCTCTCCTCTCGAAGGAAGTGGTGGTGCCAGATGTGATGGAAATCACTGCCCTGTCAGAACTGGGTTTCAGCTTCAAAATGCAAGTGTCACTTTTCCATCTCATGACGGAAAGTTCAGAAACGGGGCAGCTGTGCCCCACGGGAGTTTTCGAGCTGCTGCTAGCAACGTACCATATTAGTCACAAAGAGCTCTTAGAAGAGGAGGAGGAGACAAGGAGGAAGATATTGGGATTTATACCCCACCCTTCACTACTTGAAGGAGTCTCAGAGCAGTTTACAATCTGCTTTCCTTCCCCCTCCCTACAACAGACACCCTGTGAGGTAGGTGGGGCTGAGAGAGCTCTTCCAAGGATGGCTCTGAGAGAACAGCTCTGAGAGAACTTGTGACTGACCCAAGGTCACACCAGCAGCTGCATGTGGAGGAGTGGGGAATCAAACCCGGTTCTCCCAGATTAGAGTCCGCGCTCCTAACCACTACACCAAACTGGCTCTCTTCAAAGAACATCACATACATGAGCTTAGTCATCTTACAATAACTCAGCAAGGTAAGGAGGTACGATCCCCTTACCGAACATGGAAATGTGGCAAGAGAGTAAAGATGGGAGAGTGTGGGTTGGTCTAAGGCCTCCTCGTAAATTCATGGCAGAGATGAGATTTGACTTAAGGACTTCCTGGTGTACAGGCCATGTTATTTTAGGGTGTAACTAGAGATGCTAGAGGACCCACACAGTAATTACAAAACTGCAGATATGTGCAGTGTGCATAGGAATTTGTTCATAGGGTTTTTTTAAACTATAGTCCGGCCCTCCAACGGTCTGAAGGACAGTGAACTGGCTCCCTGTTTAAAAAGTTTGAGGACCCCTGGTCTAAGGCCTCCTTGTAAATTCATGGCAGAGATGAGATTTGAATTAAGCACTTCCTGGTGTACACGCCATGTTATTTTAGGGTGTAACTAGAGATGCTAGAGGACCCACACAGTAATTACAGCCGGCACCTTTTAGAAGACAAGGGGTGGATTCCACCCAGGGGCAGAGTTTCACAGAGCCCACCCACAAAGCATTACGGATTAGCAGGGTCAAGAGGTGGAGCTCATGGGGGCTGAAGCCCCGCCGCCTCCACGAAGATTACGCCTATGTCAAGGGGTGGAGCCTAGGTTTCCCGAGACATAGTGAAGGAAACAAAACCAACAAAAATATTAATTCATCTAAGGTACAGCTCTCTATCTCTGGCTGAGGAGCTATCAGCAGGGACAGGGAAGCAGAAAAGGCATCCCAAGACAGCCGCAGTGTTTAGAGGAGTTGCTTTTGAGGCACGGAAAAGTTTGGGCTGAAATATGGCAGTTGAATTATAGTGCTGCAAACGTTTTAAAGGGGCAACACAGCATATTCCTTTGCTATAAAAGGGACTAAACTGTTAAAAACGTGGCATTTATCCTACTCCCCTCCCATTGTATGAGAGAAAAACTTTATTTGGCAACTGTTTGGAGGGAAGGGGGGAACCGGTCATGCTACCACTAGGGTTGCCAGATTCCAGGTGAGAGCTGGAAATCTCCCACTATTATAACCAGAGGTCATTTCGGGGGGGGGAATGTGAGGTGCAGGGGGCGAGGCACATGACGAAGCCCCACCCCCTGCTTCCGGCCGCCCCACTTCCAGCCCTCATTCAGCCAGGAGGAGGCAGGAGAAGAGGGAGGGTAAGTTGCTTCCTCCCTGCCTCTCCCCACCCCTGCCTGCCTGGGGCCAGGGAGGGCCTTGGCGGGGCTTCCTCGCACTCCTGCTGGCCTTGCAGGTCCACCGCTGGGCCCCTGATGTCAGGGGGTGTGGCATATGCTAATGAGTTATGCTAATGAGTTCCCCTAGCTCTTTTTCTACGAAATGACCCCTGATGATAACTGATCTCCAGGTGATACAAAATGGCCGCTTTGGGAGGTTGCTTGTATGGAATTATACCCCACTGACATCCCTCCCCACTCCAAACTCCACCTTCCTCAGGCTCCACCCCCCAAATCTCCAGGTATTTCCCAACCCTGAGTTGGCAACCTTAGCTACCACCGACCCTACTGCATTCTGTTTCCACATTCATGTCAGAGGCAGCCAATGATTTCGTTTTTAATTCAAAATTTATTTTCTCAGAATGCATCTTAAGAGCTTATTGGAGCAATTAAAGCACCAAATGAAACCGAGGAGGTGAGGGCGCCCATTGCCAGTAATGCTACGTTAGCTCTTAAGAAATCCTTTATGTAACTGATTTTTGGCAAACACATTTGGGTTACAATCCACCCAGCATCACTGCTGTGCAGCCTCTGTTCGTCTTAGCAGAGCCAGTTGGGCAATCACTCCTGTTTTCTGACTGACTCCCATCTGGTGAACATCTGTGGGCCTGGCAGTGCCAATGCAGTCTCTCGGGTTCTCTGATGGCCAAAAAATAAGAACACAAGAGAAGCCAATGTTGGATCAGGCCAAAAGCCCATCCAGTCCAACACTCTGTCACACAGTGGCCAAAAATACCAGGTGCCGTCAGGAGGTCCAGCAGTGGGGCCAGGACACTAGAAGCCCTCCCACTGTTGACCCCCCCCCAAGCACCAAGAATACAGAGCATCACTTGCCCCAGACTGAGAGTTCCTATCTATACCTTGTGGCTCATAGCCACCGATGGACCTCTGCTCCATATGCTTATCTAATTCCCTCTTGAAGCTGTCCAGGCTTATAGCCGCCGCCACCTCCTGTGGCAGTGAATTCCTTGTGTTAATCACTCTTTGGGTGAAGAAGTACTGTTCTAACCTGACTACTCAGCAATTTCATTGAGTTGCCCACAAGTTCTTGTATTGTGTGAAAGGGAGAAAAGTACTTCTTCCTCTACCTGCTCTATCCCATGCATCATCTTATAAACTTCGATCATGTCACCCCTCAGCTGTCGTTTCTCCAAACCTTTCTTCATAGCGAAAGTGTTCCAACCCTTTTATCATCCTGGTTGCCCTTTTCTGCACTTTTTCCAATGCTATAATACCCTTTTTGAGGTGTGGTGACCAGAACTGTATACAGTACTCCAAATGAGGTTGCACTATCGATTTATACAGGGGCATTATGATACTGGCTGATTTGTTTTCAATTCCCTTCCTAATAATCCCCAGCATAGTTGGGCATAGAGTTACTGGTGGTGTTACAGGTGGGGGAGGTATTTGTGAATTTCCTGCATTGTGCAAAGGGTTGGACTAGATGACCCTGGAGGCCCCTTCCAACTGTATGATTCTATTATTCCGAAGGCAGCGCCCTGAGGGCGCTAAGGTTCTTTGACTTGCAGTGTCAAGGGCTTTCAAATTAATACCACAAAAAAAAGCTACTGCAGTTGAAGCTAACACCAGCTTGACTTTAAACCAAATTCTTTCAATCCTTGTAGCTTAGTTATAGATCTGGCTGAATGACTTGGAGTTTGGGTATTTAAAAAAACTTTAAAAAAAAACAACCCGGTAATTCAGCAATAAAGGATTGGAGCAAATCTGCAAAGCAAATGTGGGTCAGGCTCCTTTCCTTTAAAAAAAAATGTGGTGTGACAGAAAGCTTGACTTTAAACCAAATTCTTTCAATCCTTGTAGCTTAGTTATAGATCTGGCTGAATGACTTGGAGTTTGGGTATTTAAAAAAAACTTTTTAAAAAAACAACCCGGTAGTTCAACAATAAAGGATTGGAACAAATCTGCAAAGCAAATGTGGATCAGGCTCCTTTCCTTTTAAAAAAATGTGGTGTGACAAAAAGGGTTCACAATCGAAAGGAAAAGCCAGCACCTTCTCCGGCTTTCTCTTGGCATTAACGGAAGGATATCTCTATTGCCTATCTCCCTGGCCAAATTAAACCAGACTCTTGACATTTTCACAATGCTTTCCTTTTCCTAACAACAGGAGATCCTTTTTCTTAAGAAACAGAACAGAACAAAGGGATCTAATTGTTCACAATCAAAAGGAAAAGCCAGCACCTTCTCCGGCTTTCTCTTGGCATTAACAGAAGGATATCTCTATTGCCTAGCTCCCCGGCCAAATTAAACCAGACTCTTAACATTTCCACAATGCTTTCCTTTTCCTAACAACAGGTGAGAAGGCTAAAACTGTATTCGTAGCCCTGTCAGGCTGCCCCCAAATTCAGTACAAGAATGGCTACATCTCATTTCTGCAAAGGGGTGCCAACCTTCAGGCAGGGAATGGAGACGTTCCAGAACTCCGGTTGCCAGCTCTGGGTTGGGAGAGACCTGGAGATTTTAAGGGTGCGAGCCTGGAGAAGGGGTGGAGCCTGGAGTTGGGGGAGGGGAGGGGCTTTAGTGCATTATAATGTCACGGAGCCCATCTTCCAAAGCGGCCATTTTCTCCAGGTGAACTGACCTCAAGTCACCTGGAGATACGGTTGCCAGTAGGGTTGCAAGCCCCTTCTGGTGGGAGCGGGGGAACCCCTGCTTCCCCAAGTTCTTTGGGGCCTACTTTCAGTTGGGGGTGATACTGGTTTTTGGGCAAAACTCTATGGTTTGAAACCAAATTTACCATAGAGTTTTGCCCGAAAACCAGAGTGTCACCCCCGACTGGAAGTAGGCCTGAAAATGCCCAACATCACTTCCAATGTCCTGGAAGGGCGCTGGGAGACCCCTGCTGGCCAGGTAACTTCACCTGGCAACCCTAGTTGCCAGATCCCCTCATCACACCAGCGTGGGAATTTGGGGGACATTCCGGGATGTCCCCAATGCAATAACGTCACCCGGAAGTGACGTCATCGTGTCAGCGACATCGGGGGGGGGTGACGTTCCGGTTTCGGGGCAAAACAATATGGTAAGACCGGCTTCAAACCATAGAGTTGTGCCCCCCAACCAGATCGTTGCCATGCAACATCCCTGACGTGATGACATCACTTCCGGGTGACATAATCGTGTTGGGGATGTCATGCAGTGATATTGCTGTTTGGGGGTGGGGCAGAAGCCCCGAAAACCAGGGGAACCCCCACCAAAACCTGGGGACTGGTGACACTACCTGGAGATCAGTTGTAACAGTGGGGTATCTCCAGCCACCACCTGGAGGGTGGCAGCCCTATCCAAAACTGTAACTGATCCCTAGACTACAGAGATGACTTTCCCTGGGGGAAATAGTTTCTTTGGGGGTGTGGGCTCTATGGCATTATGCCCCATTGTTATCCTTCCTCTCCCCAAACCCCAAACTAAGAGATGAGCTGCAATTCCAGAGGATCCCCAGGTCCCAACTGGAGGCTGGCATCGGTACTTCAGACATTCTTAGGACGCAACGCAAAGCTGTGAGGATTTCTGCTGGGGTTTAAGCTGCAGTCATCTTCTCCAGGGGAGTGGCAGGGGTTTTATTGTATTTTGTTTATCAGTTTTGAAACTGAAAGCTAGCTTGAGCCACAAGGCAAAGGCAGGAAATAAGTGTCCTATATTTTAATTAAATGCAATTTAATAAAATATCAATAATTTGATATTTTTATTTATTAACGAATGGAAGCAGTTGTTGCACCAACGAGCCTTGGTCCCAGGTATGATGGAGGGCGGTTGGAAACGAATATTCCTTATCACAGTTTCATCCCACCCTACAAAGACTCCATTCCTCCATTTTTTGCCTCACACAAGGATCCTGTGAGGTACGTTAGGCTGAGACAGGGTTACTGGCCCAAGACCCAGAGTCTGTTGCTGCAAAATAGTAAAGACTAACAAACTCTATTGTGGCAAGCTTTTGAGAAACACAGCTCTCTTTGTCAGATGCATCTGATGAAGACAGCTGTGTTTCTCAAAAGCTTATGCTACAATAAAGTTTGTGAGTCTTAAAGGTGCTACTGGGCTTTTTACTGTTTTACTGGCCCAAGGCACTCTTTGTAGCTATGTGAGTGATTTGAACCCATGGCTCTTCAGTCCTAGTTTGAGGCTGTTAACCACTTTAACGTGGTTCTTCAGCTGGTGCTGAGTCCAGACAAGGCAGGGAAGGAGGTGACTTGCAGCCTCCTTCACATGCTGTGGTGTGCAGTTGAGACCCAAGCTTGTAACATATAGCACAGATAGAGAACATAAAATAAGCCAGTGTTGGATCAGGCCAGTGGCCTGTCCAGTCCAACAGTCCAACAGTTATATAATGGGACATTAATTTTCCTGACATAAAGGTAAAGGTTCCCTTGCTCGAAAGCCAGTTGAATCCGACTCTAGGGTTGCGGTGCTCATCTCCGTTTCAAAGCCGAAGAGCCAGCGCTGTCCGAAGACGTTTCCATGGTCATGTGGCCGGCATGACTAAACACCAAGGCGCACGGAACGCTGTTACCTTCCCACCGAAGTGGTCCCTATTTTTGTTGTTCAGTCGCACAGTCGAGTCCGACTCTTCGCGACCCCATGGACCAGCTCCCGCCAGGCCCTCCGGTCTTCCGCCGTCCTCTGAAGTTTGCTCAATTTCATGTTCGTTGCATCTATGACACTGTCTAACCATCTCATCCTTTGGGTACCTATTTATCTACTTGCAATTTCTTGCTTTTGAACTGCTAGGTTGGCAGGAGCTGGAACTAGAGACGGGAGCTCACTCCGTCATGCGGCAACTCGGGTCTCAAACTGCTGAACTACCGACCTTCCACAGCCTGCAGTTCAGCGTCTTAACCACTTGACCTTGTGGCTAATAGCCACTGATGGACCTCTGCTCCATAGGCTTATCTAATTCCCTCTTGAAGGCATCCGTGCTTGTAGCCGCCACCACCTCCTGCGGCAGTGAATTCCACATGTTAATCACTCTTTGGGTGAAGACGATTGTGGGACTAGGCCCAAGAGAAGACTGATTTCAAATCCCCATTCAGTTCAAACTCACTGGATGACCTTGGGGTAGCCACTCTCTTTCAACCTTAACCTACCACCCAAGGTTGTTGAGACTAAAGCAGACACCTGGGCGTAATGGCTGGAATGCTGGCATGCACCCGGAAAAACCTGGGCTCAGGGCCCCCCCCCCGCCCGTATTCCCTCTAAGATGAGTTAGTGTGAGCTAGCTCACAGTTTTTTAGTCTCCGGCTCATACATTTTTGTCTTAGCTCAGGAAGGATGGCTCCAGAGCAAACTAACGCATGCAGTAGCCAGATCGCTTGCTCACAACTTTAATGCCAGTAGCTCACAAAGTAGATTTTTTGCTCACAAGACTCCACAGCTTAGAGGGAACGCCCCTGCATGTAGCTCACTAGATGACTCTTGGAAGAGTCCTGTGCTTCCCCTGCCTAACCTACTTCACAAGGTCACTGGTCTGCTCCTTGGAGGAAGATCAGAGCAGGTGGTTAGTGAGTTGGCGTAAGTGTCTGCAAGCTCCCTGAATTATAACCGATCTCCAGACCACAGAGATCAGTTCCCTTGGAGAAAACGGCAGCTTCACAGGGTGGGTTCTAAGGTGTACCATAGAGCCGAGAAGAAATGAAAGTCCCTCCCCAGCCATCATGCCCAGATCTCCAGAAATTTCCCAGCCCAGAGTCAACAACTCTAGGTGGATTAGACAGGGGGAGACGTGGGTTTGATTCCCTACTCTGGCATGAATCTCGCCAGCAGTGGAGTCCCTCCCATGCAAAGCTTTGGAACCAACGAGCTCAGACTTGGGCACTTCATCAAGTTGCCAACTACATGTTGGGAAATTCCTGGAGATTTAAGGGTGGAGCTTCCAGAGGGTAGGGTTTGGAAAGGGGAGGGAACTCAGCAGGATAAAATACCTTCCAAAGCAGCCATTCAGCTTCACACAGACTTCTGGTGAGGCGTGGCTCTCGGGAGCTCAGTTTAACTTTGACCAGAAGGAGGGCTGCTTCAGTCATGGCCCCAGCCTAGTAGAATGGTCTGTCTGCAGAGACTCACTCCCTGCAGGACCTGGAAGACAGAATGATTCCTCCAGGGATTCACAAGTTGTAGATAGGGACTCTGGGGTAAGTGATGCTCTGTCATCTTGGTGCTTGGGGGGGTCAACAGTGGGAGGGCTTCTAATGTCCTGGCCCCACTGCTGGACCTCCTGATGGCACCTGGGATTTCTGGCCACTGTGTGACAGAGTGTTGGACTGGATGGGCCTTTGGCCTGATCCAACATTGGCATCTCTTATTGTTCTTATGATTCCACTGAGGCAGTCTTAATGGGGCTACTATCCGCTTCTCTGATCGTCATGCCAAAGTGCCAGGGTATTCAGTTGTCCTATAAACTATTTGCATTTTTATAACAAAGTTTGTGTCCAGTGGCACCTTTAAGACCTAAAAGGTTGAATTCTGGGGGTATTTATGGTCTTAAAGTAGAAAAGAGTAAGAGTCCAGTAGCACCTTAAAGACTATAAAAAATTCTGGTAGGGTGTTATGCTTTCATGCATCGCTGCTCACTTCTAAGCAGCGATGCATGAAAGCTCACACCCTACCAGAAATCTTGTTAGTCTTGAAGGTGCTACTGGACTTTCTACTCCTACAGACTAACATGGCTACCCATCTTGGTCTTAAAGTTGCCACTGGACTCAAACTTTGTTCTGTTGCTTCAGACCCACACGGCTATGCACCTGAATCTATTGTATTTTTATTTATATTTTGTATTAAACTTCCGCCAACCCTAGTTGCCAGGGAAGAGGCAGGATAAAAGTTGGACAAAATCAATACACGAATATTTATCCAGGTGAAGCGATTTCTGTCCTCACTATGGGGGTAAACTGTAATTCCAGTTCTCCTGGCCCCACCTGGAGGTTGGCAACCGTATGTACTGTGGGCGACCTTACCCTAGCCGATTCCACAGGGTTGTTGTGAGAATGACAATAAGAACCACGGTCACAGCTGCCCTAATCCAAAACCACTGATCGATTAATCTTTCATCTATCATCTATCAATCATCTATCTAACATATATGCGTAAACCATCTGTACAAATACACATTTTTCTTTTTTCTTTTTTAATGGTTTGATTGTGTTTTAATGTTGTCTTTTTATACAGCAACTTAGACTGAGAGAAGCAGTAAAGAACAAATGATGGAATTAAGCCAGTAATTTTGTGAAATCCATTCTATATATATTGTATAGACATTTCTATATTTTTTAAAAAATATATACT
>NW_015160276.1:171627-176759 GCF_001447785.1 Gekko japonicus | reverse complement strand
AGGAGGGCTTTTTCTTTTTCTTTGAGGAGCTGTGTGAAAAGACCTCCTTGGCTCTTTCTCCTTTCCTTTTTCAGCTTGGGGGGGGTGGGGGTGGAAATAGAGAGGGTGACGACGGGCAGAGGAAAAGCGAGGACGGGACCTCTTCGGCAGTTGTTCCAGAGGGGGAAATGGGCTGGGGGTGTGTGAGTGTTTGTGAGGACACCGGCCTCCCCCCCCCCTCTGGCCACGGGAAAGGGTCAGGGAAGTCCAGGTTGCAGGCACCTTTCTCCCACCCCCACCCCACAGGGGGGTGTGTGTCTTTTTTTGGCAGTGGACTCACCTGGGAAAGGCTGAGGAATTGTTTTCTCCCAATTCTTCTTTCCCACACGCACACATTTCTTTCTTTCTGCTGAGGAGGTGCAAGAACTAGTCAGAAATTTGCTTTTCTTTTTTTTTAAAAAAAAAGAAAAGCCTGGGAGGTTTAAAACAAGGTATTCCGCAGCTCGTAAGGGGAAGGGTTGAAGGTGCTGGAGACGCACCCTCTTATAAGGGGGTGTTTTTTTTGGGGGGGGTCTTGCAGGAATGTGTCTGAAGGTTAAGAATCTATTGGGGGGGGAGAAGAGTCTGCTCTGGATGTCGCACCCCCAATTCCTTGATCGAGGAGGTCCATTCTCACCCCGGATGATGTGAAGCTGGAGACCGCGTTTCCTTATTGGGGGGCACATGGAGTATGGGATGGAGGCTCCGTTGGGCAGTGATGGAGGAAGAGGATGTTCTCTTTCATTTAAGGAAGGGATCCGAGGAGGGGCAAGGACGGTGCCTGTGAGGGACTGTTCCTTCCCCTCCCTCAAGGAGAAATGATCTTGAGCTGTGAGGCTGTAAGGTGGAAAGGGTCACCCACCCCATACAGCTTTCCACCCAAAGAAGAGCAGGGCAGCCTAGAACTGGCGGGGGCTGAACCAGCCCAGTGGAGACATCTGCCTGCTCCCTTCCGCAGGATGTGAAGGGCATCTCCGGTCTCCTTCATTCCCAACCTGGGTGCCAGAGCGGTTAGAAGACAAACTGGGTGCAGAAAGAAGAAATATATTCTCATGACACTCCTCCCTCCCCTAAAGCATATGGGTGCTGCCATGCCCTGTTGTTAATACTCCATCTCTCCTCTCCTTTCTCCGTGATCGTCCTTCTCCGCTGGGCAGGATCATGCCGGACCAGATCACTGTGTCGGAGTTTATTTCTGAGACCACAGAGGATTACAACTCTCCAACAACATCCAGCTTTACTACCCGGCTGCAGAACTGCAGGAATACCGTCACGCTGCTAGAAGAGGTAAATAAACACTTGCCACCTCTGCTATTTGTGTGTCTGTGGGGGCAATTGACGTAATGGCCCACCTTTTTCATATCTGTAGCTGCATGCTCTTAGGTAATTAACGTATATAATTCTCACTCTTTTATGTCTCTGAACTCGTAGGGGTTTGATTGTTAAATGAGTGTTTTGTCTGTGCCCTTTTACCCATGTTGTCTTCATGGTAATAGCAGATGCTGCAGAGACAGAAGTGTTTGGTGATGTATTTATAAAGGAAATGGTTATACAGAGTAAGCAGAGCTTGGCGTGTTGGATACGATGAAGCAATAGAGAATTAAGCGGCAAAGCCTTGGAGATCAGTTTCAAATGGAATGCTGTGGTAGAGGAACTGATCAGTGGTTGGAGGATGATATTGAGTAAATGAGGAAGGCGCTTCACAGTGATGCAATGACGCTGGCAGTTTGTAGTGCTGATCAGCTTAGCCTGATTACTTTTTCTTTCTTTCTGAATGATAGCAGTTATGTGTCATTTTTATTCCAAATTTGGAAGAGACATACAGATTCTTAATTCTCTCTCTGTGTCTGTGTGTGTATGAATGGACTGTGATAGAAGAAACTAGTATTTTCAGCTTTGCATTTATTATGTATGTAAGGCTTGTTTCAGAAGTGATTAAACTGATACTAAAAGAAACTGAAGGATTATGCATATTGTTATGCATACCATCTCTACATGGATGCTTATATGAAGCTGCATCTCTGGTGTTGCGTAGTCTTCACTTGAAGCTAATAATGTAATGGTATCCTTGCCAGTTATAACAGGGAGAGTATTTCTGAGCGGGTTTTTAAAAATTTTTTCCTGCACAATGAAATTTTAAATGGCCTTTTCTTTTTGTATAGGGGAAGCATAAAACGACATTCTGAAAGATTAGCTTTAATTACCTTCCCATTAAAGGTACTTCTTGTATATTGACAGCTTCAGTACGTCTAAGTAATTAGATAATAGAATAGGCGGATTAGACCAGTTGTGTATGGAAAATCTCATTTGGTTTGAGTGCCATTAATTCAGACTTTCGGTTTGCCACACTCCTGAGGTGAGGGGTACTTGCCCCTTCATGAGCAACCTGATGTGCACATTTCTCTAGTTGCTCTTGCCGTCAGCCCAGTACTGCTGCTGGTTGTCACCTGGATCAAGAACGCAGCCAGCCCTTCATTTAGCTCTGACTTCCTTTTGCCTCAAGGGTTACTGGCTCTTTAACTCCGGATTGCTCTTTAAAGAAGTCAGAAGGGCATGTGTACAACCTGGCATGGCAGTGTCCAGTCTCAGCTGTTCTCTCATCTTTCAAACTTGATTTTGCCTAAACATCTAATTATCCCTCTGAACAAGAAGGAAGTCAGAACTATTCTTGCAGCCTGATGCGGAAGCAGTTGCTGCTGCCACCATGTTTGAATTCTCAGGTCCAGGCAAAGTGGGGGCAGGGAGTTCTGTCCTGTGAAGCTGGAGGATGAGCAGAAGGAATGAACCCCACTGCCGCTTTCCATGGGGTCCAGCAGGCAGTTGGATGACTTTGCACGTCATGGGACAGACATCTAATGCCACTTTCATGTAGCCCAATGCAGGCTGTCACTCTGTCGTCAATTATATTTTAAGTGTAGTTTTGATGTCTTAGTACTGGAGCTTCTGAAAATAAAATATCTTGGTAAAAAGTTTTCAAAAGGTGATCTGTGTTTGAAAGTCTTTGGTTCTTGTTTGTATTTTTCCTGTATAAATCAGCATCTTCTAATGATCTAGATCTAAGAGGAGACAGACTGCTAAATTGTCAAAATGTAGCTCTTTTAATGCTGTTGTTCTAAATTAAATTACTGAGGAGTAAATTGTGTTAAAAAGTGGGACTTAAAAGTGTGTATGTTTATTGTGTTTTCAGATACTGGAGAAAATTTAAAACAATGAATTAATAAGAGTAAAAAATGTGTTAATTTTATAGAGAAACTACCAAATGAGTGTTTAAAAAAACCTAAACTCCTGTTAATCTACAGTAGAAGGACCAGACCAGTCGAGACCAGTTCAGTGCTTCCAAACACAATTTAATCCTATTCTTCAGTTAGTCATTTGAATCACCCATTCTGCTTTTCATTAAGACTGTGAGGGGGAAAAAATCAGAGCATTCTTTCACATTTCTTTTTAATGCTAAAAAGGCGTTGGAGAAATGTGAATTCCTTGTTTTCATGTCATAACTAATGAAATGAATACTTAGTGGGGAAAAGAGGCAATAAACTTTATTAGGTTTATTGATTATGGTCCCCCCCCAAACAAGAAGTAAACCAGATTGCTTGATTTTGTACTGATGTCCTTGTGACTTTATATAATGTTAACTACTGTGTCTTACTTTGCTGGAGGAAAGAGAATCGTTGAGATAGCCTTCTAGTGATTGTATTTAGTGAAAAGGTTGAAGCAGATATTTGTACTGTGTGGTTGAGGCAAATAAATTGTCCTCCTGAGGCAAGCTTTTAAAAGAGGGTCTAATAAAAAGTACCAGTATCTTATTTAGAAAGGAAACATTAGAAACAAGAAAGAGCCTGAAGTGCTCTTAAATTACAAATTGAAATTGTACTTGAGAAAATTAAATGCAGTGTTAGTTATTCTCTGTCTTTATATGTGATCACGTAACAGGTCAGCAAAAGGTCAAATTTTTAAATCAATTAGACTCCCCCCCCCCATGTTCCTCTTTGTATTTTATGAATGCAGGGCATCGCAAATCCCAAGTACCAGGTCGCCATTGCTCCTAGTATTTTCAGCAATGGTTTCATTCTAGTGACTCTCAGCAACCCTTGGTGAACCCCTGGATCCAACCAGTTTCTCCCCAGGTGAAAATGGGATGAAAGGGTCCAACTTGACCACCAAAAAGGGTGTTTGGGATCATGGGATTTGCATGGGCAAAAGCCATGGCAATGGGGGTTGCAATAAGGAGGGGAATCGACTGAGTGGAAAAGCTGGCTCAGTCCAACCCAAAGCTTGTTTATCATTTCACATCAGAATGTTTTGTTGTATGACATAAAAATAAAGGTCTTGTCCTTGCTTGTTTATATGTCAACTTCTCTTTTCAACATTCAGTGGTAGTGGAGGGAATTCATTACTTAACCAGATGCTTTCTATACTGGCTCCAGTGTGCGATTAAATGGAGCTTTTTAAAAGCAATAATTGAATTATGAGAAATTTTTGAGAACTTAGGCTATAGCTAGAGGTTACCCTTTTGTTGTGCTGATGCCAACCATGGGTACCCCTTATATCTATTGATATGCTGCAACACTTTTGGTATAGCTTGAATAAAATTACAAGAAACTGCTAACAGGCTCTTTGTGGTAAAATATAATAATGGACAAGCAAAACTGAAGACTGAAACATAAGTCTGGCTGCTAAATTTTTGTGCCAGCCCTTAAAACCAAAGAACATTTGTCAAATCCTGTATTAGTAGGTGGGGAAAGTTTATGGTTTAAATATACATATGAAAAAAATGAAAAGTGGACTTAATAGGTGCTTCTTTTAATAGGCCTTTTGCTGTTATCTAGTGTCCTTGAGCATGGATTGTCGGTTACCTTCTGTAGTTTGCTTTAATGGAGGTAACAAGTCTGAATGGCACAGGAAAATTGCTGAAGTTATTCATCGTATTGGGGGAAATTACTGATCATGTTACTTATCATGTGGCTAAGTGGTAGAACATCTACTTGGCTTGCAGGAGGTCCCAGGTTCAATCCCCGGCATTTCCAGTTAAAAGTGTCAGGTAGTCAATTATGTGAAAGACCTTTACCTTAGAATCACAGAGTTGGAATGGATCTCCAGGGTCATCTAGTCCA
>NW_015160276.1:103448-171233 GCF_001447785.1 Gekko japonicus | reverse complement strand
CAGCTCCTTCAGCCTTTCCTCATAGGACTTGGTCTCCAGACCCCTCACCTTAGCCCAGGAGAGTGGCTGCCAGTCTGAGTAGTCACTGCTGACCTTGGTGGACCAAGGGTCTGACTCAGTATAAGGCAGCTTCATGTATATTCGGGGGAGGGATCTGACCAGCGGAGAGACACTTGGGTCACTGGAGGCCTCAGATAGGGAAGGGACCAATGTTACTGCACCTTATTCTGTCTCCTTAGCCTGGAGTCGTCCCTCCCTCTGGCGCTAACTCCAGGCTCTCTTCTCCCAGGCCTCAGTGTCTTCCCCCTTTTATCTTTCGCAGCCCAGCTTCACCCTCCATCCTGGCAGAAGGGTTGGCTGTTTGCCCTGTCACTCACCCTTTCCCCACATCCCATTGGCTCCTTAGTCTCTCCTTCCTTCCCTCTAGTCCCTCCTCTGCCTCCTCTGCCCTGCCCTGCTGCATTGGTCTGTGGACACTTCTGGGCCTGTCCTGAGGTTCCGGGAGCCGATGCTGCTGGTGGGTCCTGCACGGGGTCTTCCTCGGTCCCCACTCCATCCCTCATCTCAGCCAGCACCTGCTTCCTTTGGCCAGCAGCGGTCAGGGCAGCTTGCTCTGGGAGTCAGCATGTCGCCAGCTGCTGGGAATAGGGGCTGCGTGCTGCCATCTCCAGATCTGATGCCACCACAGGTACTGGGGTCTCTGTGCTGCCCCATGCTGCACGGGTTGGGGGTCTTCTTGCTTTTGACACCCCCACCAGCATTCTCGGCTTTCTGAGGGTGGCACTCTGATGAGCCTGGACAATAATCAAGAAATGACCTGTGTCCATTTGAGTACTGGTAGCTAAGGTGGGAAGGTGTTACTATATACATCAGTTGGTCTTTCTTTACTTATAGCTGTTATTTGAAGCGTAGCCCCCTAAGCCAGTCTTAAAGCACGAAGAGATTGATACAGGAGGGAATGGTTCCCTCCCATATGGCCTCAAACTGATTGAAGATGAGCCAAGATTGCCAAAATATGCATCCTACCATTAAATCTAGTCAGGAGGTGAACATCTGCATTCTGCAGCTTCTGAATTGTCTTCCAAGAGCTGCCATACACAGAATTCATTACAGTAATCTAGTCGGTAGGTTACTTGAGACTGAATGGTCGTAGCTGTATTCTGGTCATTAAGGAGAAGTCACAAATAGCTTATGAAATGTTGTTGTTGATGATAATGATGATAATAATAATAATTTTAAAAGCTGTTGTTGATGCAGCTTTGTTTCCAGAAGCAAAAGCAGGGTCAAGAAACGGCTTACCTGATCTGTGAAGGAGTGTGCAATTCTGTCAGGTATAGGTTATTCTGTTCTTCTGTCCCCCCAGAAAACACTGGGCCTTTTTTCTTGCTTGCTTTTTGTTCCTGATCATTGAGTAAATCATCCCTCAGTTTTTACTGCACCTATGACAACTAAGAGTATTTTTTTTAAAGAAAACATATGGTATCCTCAAAAATCTAATGAGCCTTTGGGCTGTGAACACTGTCGAAGGGGAGATGTGTGCTGTCTTCATGCACTATTTTTCCTGCTGTGTTCTAGAGCTATTATTTCTGTAAATTGTTTCTGTATGTTGTTTCCTTATCGGTCCATTTTAAGATGTATCTGGCAAAAAGCTTTGTTGCAACTCATTCTTTTCAGCTTTAAATTATTTTGGAACTTAATGTGGATTTCACTGTTGTGACAGGTGAACTGGAATGGCAAGTATGGGTAGTGTTTCTGAATGCTCAGAATATTTTTAAAAAAATCAAATTCTAATTTGACTACGTTTATTTATTTTGGTGTATTGTTGCACTTTGACTTGGAAACTGGTGTGAGAAGATATCACATTGCCTAGATCGGGGGTCTCCTATCTTTTTGAGCCTGCAAGCACACCTGGAATTTTGAAAGGGGGTGGTCAGCACAACCCCAAAAATGGCTTCCACAGGAGGCCAGAGTAATCCCCCAAATGGTTGTTGCAGGAGGCAGAGCGAAATGGAATACCTCCTCCTTACACCTCCTTGGGAAGAAGAAAGGCCTGAAGGGGGAATGGAGCCACACACTGACTAAGGAAAGCCCAGTTGCTTCCCAGTCCTCCTGATCCTCTGGTGGTAAATGCTTTCTTTTGAATGAGGGCAGCCAATAATGAGCCCTGCCTTACAGGGGCCCCATCCATTTTCTGAAAAGCTCAATGGGCACCAAGATAAGTACTGGTGGGCACCCTGGCTTAGATAGCCATGCACTCTTCCCGTCAGTTTAAAGCATGTGTCAGCATGATGCTTTGCCACATGATATGTACTTATCAGCATGGAACTTTTGGCAGAGCAGGAAGAGGCTGCAGTATTTACAGTTGCATCTACAAAAATCTGAAGTCAGCTTCAGGGATCAGGCCAGTTTTCATGAAGGCCAAGTACAGTTGTCTTATGGTACAATCCCAAGCAGAATTTATTTGGGTGTAGCAGTAGTAAAGCTGCCAACCTAGCAGTTCGAAAGCAAGAAATTGCAAGTAGATAAATAGGTACCACTTCGGTGGGAAGGTAACAGCGTTCCGTGCGCCTTGGTGTTTAGTCATGCCGGCCACATGACCACGGAAACGTCTTCGGACAGCGCTGGCTCTTTGGCTTGGAAACGGAGATGAGCACCGCAACCCTAGAGTCGGATTCGACTGGCTTTCGAGCAAGGGAACCTTTACCTTTACTTTTTTAGCTCTGCTCAGGATTGCACTGTTAGCGAACTTCTGAGTATGTATCGAAACTGCTTGATGTGTTTGGCTATCTAGACTGATGAATTACAACTGTGCAGGCTCTAAAGAGCCAGATAAACTTGAAATGTGTCTGTGTTTTTTAAATTTCATTTAAGGCATTAATTTGAGGACAGGGGGATCAGTTCATAATTTTAAAAGTATTACAAGCAGAGGAAATTCAAGTTACAATCCCATTATCTTCAAGCTTCTTTGCAGTTTAGTGTAATGGTTACATGCACGGACTCTAATCTGGGAGAATCGGGTTTGATTCCCCACTCCTCCACTTGCAGCTGCTGGATGACCTTGTGGAAGCCATAGTTCTGTCAGAGCTGTTCTCAAAAGAGCAGTTCTCGAAAGAGCTCTTTCAGCCCCACCTACCTCACAGGGTGTCTGTTGTGGGAAGGGGAAGGGAAAGGAGTTTGTAAGCCACTCTGAGACTTTGAGTGATGCGTGGGGTCTAAATCCAATCTCCTCTTCCTCTTCCTCCTCCTCTTCTTCTTTGTGACCTTACTATACTATATTCACAATTATTTTAGTTATCTGTTTTCTAAGAATGATGTATACCTGACCTAAAGTATAATGGACAGTGATTCACTTGCAAGTTAATGTTCACTTGTCACTCAATATAGATAGGTACTATGTTAAAGACACCACTGAAATCCAGGCAATAGACTTGAGTTCAAATGCTTATTCAAGTGTATGATAATTCATGATATATTTATTCAAAATGACTAGATTTGTGAATAATTATTAACACATAACTTTAAATATATAATGCATATTTGTCACAGGTGCAATTACCATTCACAGCTGCCTCAGGCAGATTCTATAGAGGGAGGGAATGGACATCTTTTAAATAAATTACATATTAAAGAGGGTTTTTAAAGTCTTTGGGGTATTTATTGCACCAGTATTAAAGCTGGAAATATGGGGTTAAATGTCTTCCCGATACTGGAGTAAAGACAGCTATCAACTCAAGATACAGCACGCTGCTGGAGATCATGAGCCAGATGCAGAGATGAAATCCAAATGAAACAATTCATTTTCTAATGATAGGCAAAAAGAAAGTTCTTCTGAGGCTGAAAAATCTTTAACACTCAACTTTATGCACTTGACGTATGCTTCATGTTGTTCTGCTTCCAATAAATTGTTTTCTGTTTTGTTTCAGTGGTTCTCCTTATGCTAAGTAATACATACTTGAGGTAGAAGGTTAAATTGCATGTGAGAATTCAAATGTATAATTATTTAAAATACAATACCTCATAGCTAAAGGTACTTCAAGTAGTTTCCAAAATCAAATATAAAACAATAGTGAAATACAGTATAGCTTAAACAATAGACTGAAACAATTCTAAAATTTCAAGTGGAGTAATAGAAACAGCCATGCAGTAGTAAAACGTGTTAGGATGTAAAGGTAGCAGCAGAATTAAAAATAAGAATTGGAAGCCATCCAATCCAAAGCACTAATTAAAATATAAATTCTCATCAGATGCCCAGGAGAATAAAACATTTTGATGGTGCCTAAAGCTCAGAAGGATCAACCGCATGTGAATAACCTCAGGGAGAGGGATTACCATCAGCCCTTCTCTGTCCCTGCTTATCTTGCTTCTAAAGATGATGATGCACAGAGTAGAGCTTCTGAGGATGTTCTTAACAGTCAGTTGTGTTTATACAAGAGAACAGGATCCTTAAAGTGCCTTGACTGCTTAGGGTTTTAAATGAAGCACTAGCACTGACTGTGCTTAGAAATCATGGTGAGATAATCCGGTGAAGTTGAACTAGTTGGTTTTATAACATTTGCATTCAGGATCAGCTAAAGTTTCCGAATATTCTTCAAAGTTAGTCTCATGTAGGTTGCAATAATCAAACGTGGAGATCAAAGCATGGATAGTTGTGGCCATACCTTGTTTTTCCAGGAAGAGATGCAGCTGGCAGTCCAACCACATTATTTAAAGGCACTACATATCATCATTTAGATATGAATTTTCATCTGCAGATATGAATTTTACACTAACCCTGAACTGTGAAGCTGTTTCTTTAGATGTGGCCGCATTCTCTCTAAAACAAGCTGGATCCTCATTCTTTGCTTAGCTCTGTTTTTTTTTTCTCATTAACATTTTATTGGTAGAATTAAAAAGTTTTGAGAAGTCATAACTACCAATTACATATAACAATAAAAATGTACATAAAGGTCATAAGAAAAGTTAAACATTCAAACCAATACACTAATAAAAATAAAAATGTAAGCTTTAAAGAATGATACATTCTTCAATAAACCTTTGAACAAAGTAACTTGTTTTAGCCTCAATTTGTAATTGATGCCTGTACTGTTTGTTGCTTTAGATACAACCAAGTGTCTTCTGCCATCAAGATTATCTGTAGACATTCAATGATATATCTAACCATGTTAAACACAAAGTACTACCCACAAATCAAGTTTTACTAAAGCCTACTTACTATAATTTAGTTGAACCATAAATAAGTCCTCACAACCATTTAACATAGTTATCCCAGGATGCTGAGATGAATTTTTTGTCTGATAGGGCTTCTAAAATTGGAAACCATTTAGCTTCGAACCCAAAATGTACGACGTTCCTTTTATTTCTGTTAACTTTATCATTGATGCTTTCCATAATGAACTGATTCCACAGCTTCTTGTACCAAGTTTGAATGTTAGGAGGGGAGATATCTTTCCAGCTCTGTTTTTATACATCAGTACTTCAATTTGGTCTGGATTTGGCTGCAGAAATGTAGCTAGATTCGAGCTTGTGATACCTGGCTTGGAAGCCCAAAGCATGCTGGATGTTTCATTAATTGAAATCACACGTGGATCTTAGTTAAGGGTAATTGCAGCCATGATTGTCAGACTGTTCACAATACTGTTTTTGCCTGTGGAGAAATGCATTTTACCTTGGAGGTTTGGACTGAACAAACTTTTTACCATGAGTTTTAAAAAGTTTTTCTCTGTGTTAGAAGAGAACAGGCAGGAGAAGGAAGTTGAGCCTCACCCAGTCAGGCTTTAAAAACGTTAACAGCCTTCTGGCCTGGAGACTGTGTTCTGGCTAGAAGCTGATACCTAGCAGGGAAGATTGGTTTGGGAGGTCTGAGATAGAATGTATCTTCTTGCTGAGTTCAGAAAAGATTCCTCTGACCTTGGAGGATGGGCAAACAGAGACAATCCCTTGGCACAGGGAAGGGGCTCCTTTTTTGCTGATTTCATTTAGGAGGAAGGAACTTTTACACCTGGACTCCTGCAGGCCATCATTGCCATGTAGAGGGCTGCACTCCTGAACAAAGACTCCAAGGTCACAGTGGCTTTTAAAATACTGCAGCTTCTAAGTTAAAGAACCTGCCTTAGAATAAGATCAGCTAGGGCATGTACAGAGTGAGGGATGGAGGAATTATGTGTTTATACTTTTGGATCCATTGCCCAGTCTATTGCTGTGCTGAGACTATTTGTGGACATTTTCTTTTTAATAGACGTTTTATAATTTTTAATGCTGGTAGCCGTTCTCTGAACCATGCAGATGTCCACCATTTGAAAATGGACACCAGGCAGAATGTGGGGGGCAGTTGTTCCATTGGCAAGTTGCTAATACTCAGTGGCGCACAAGTGCAGTAAGCTGTCACTGTAGTAACCAGAGCTGGGTAGCGGGAGATGCTGGCACAGGGTGGGGCCTTTGAACAGTAACACAGAGGAGGGTAGCTGGGAGCCCTGGCCCTCTTAGTGGATAATTTCTACAAAGCCTAGTTGGTGGCAGTGGGAGTACTGGAAAAGGGAGAGAAAAACTCTCCAAGGTTCAGGAATGCTGGGAGAATGGCACATTGCCAGGCAGGGATGTGAATGGCTGTTGGTGCTCAGATGCCTCAGAAGGCAAAATGGAGCGGAGTCTGTGGGGCATTTTCACTATACCATATGCGGAAGTTGCATGTCTGTCATAAAGTAAAGACCACCCTTACGGAAGGATGGTTTAAAATAGGCTACTGCATTGACTCCAGCTGTCAGTGGGAAACAGGATTTTTCAGAATATAGTGTTGTCTTCTCCCTAACCTTACCTTCCTGTGTTTGAAGGTACAGCACATAAATGCTGTCATCACTTGGATGTACCTTGTAGTATTATTGAGTATTGAATGTAACGTTATATTAACGTGATGCATTTTTCTCATTTAAATTTTGGTTCTAAAACAATAAGGTTCTTTTTGGAAGGTCTGTCTGTGGTGAAAGTTTTTTTGTTTGTTTTCACTTTAAAGCTTCCTCATATAAATGAACAAAAATAAATTTCTTAAAAACATACTCCCTCCAACCTTAATTGGTGTGTCTGGTTGAATTATGAAATTGTAATTTTTTGTGATAGTGAAGTTAAGGAACATGATAGCATATGAAGTGCATAAACCCCTGCCTGACTCCGCAGCTTTCAGTACATTCCAGTAGCAGTCTTTCATTATACCAGTTCTTGTGGTTAGAGTTAGAAGGGGGAAAAAATAGCTCAACAAATTTTGGGTATGTATAAACTGAACAGTGAACTGTTGAGGAGGGAAAAATTTGCTTCAAGCAAAAGGTTCCAATGTAACTAAGAAAGCATTCCTCTGGTCTAAGGAAATTGATTCTGAATTGTGGCAGCAAAATATTGCAAGTAAAGAATGCTATATTATATTAATACAAACAATTTCTAAAGGGTGTTTGGGTTTGCATTTTTCCCCAGTCCTGAATATAGAGCTAATTGCTAATAATCTTTCACTTTTGGTCCAAATGGAGTACAGACTTCAAATGACCATTCTGAGAACTCCTGTCTCCACCTGCACAATGCGTCACTAGGATTTTGCTTGCATCCTGAGTCTCAGTTTCTTTTTGTAAAGCACCAGAATTATTTGCCACTTGTACATTTTTGTTGTTGTTCAGTCGCACAGTCGAGTCCGACTCTTTGCGACCCGATGGACCACATCACGCCAGGCCTTCCTGTCTTCCGCCGTCCTCTGAAGTTTGCTCAATTTCATGTTCGTTGCATCTATGACACTGTCTAACCATCTCATCCTTTGCCGTCCCAGTCTTCTTTGACCTTCAATCTTTCCCAGCATCAGGGTCTTCTCCAGTGAGTGCTCCCTTCTCATTTGTACATTACACTTGTACATTACAGCATGTTAATTATGTACCAAATCAGTCACATTTAAACCCAGCGTGTGTTCTGAATTTTTCTGTGTCCCTCCACCCCATGATTTCACGTATCTACTTTGGAATAAGTGCGGGACTGGTTGCACCACTGGAGAAACATGGTAACTTTTTTTAGAGACATAATTAGTTTTTGTTTCCCCCCCGTTATTTCTGTGTATAACTTTTTAAAAATCCTTTCTCAGGAGCTAAGTTGGTAAACATAGCTCTCCTGTTCTTCGTTTCTGCAGATTCTGTTTACCAAAATATGACACTAGAATAAGTGTTGTTTCCAAAAACATTTTGGCATTTTTCATACAATCTCCAAATCTCTTAAAAAGCAAGACCTGGACAAATGTCCTCCACCCTAGAATTTACCACAATGATTCAGTGATGGGTTTACACTGTATCCATGTTTAAGGAGCCTCTTTGCAAATCCGTCACTGGCAGAGAATTACTGGCGGATTATAGCTAGGTGGAGTTTTTCAGTGTAGATGGAGTGCTAAACGTTCAAATCCATGTAGCCAGAGATACTCTCAATTTTGCTGGTGGTTACTATCCAGAGAGACGTTTGGTACCCCTAGGAACCAAGGAAACTGGTGGTGTCCCTGATTGAAGACTTGGGATAGCTGCAGGGTTTTCCCCACCTCCTGAAATCTGAGGGAACGGCTTGCACATCCGTTCCTTCACACAAGCTATTACCTGCCTTTAAACTTTTTCCCATATCTGCATTAGGAGCTTTAGGTACTGCAGACATAGTGGACTCCCTTTCTCATCCCTGTATCTTTCAAGCAGCAATTCCCATCTCTGGCCCCAGCTCCTGCCAACCTAGCAGTTCAAAAGCAAGAAATTGCAAGTAGATAAATAGGTACTGCTTTGGTGGGAAGGTAACGGTGTTCCGTGCGCCTTGGCGTTTAGTCATGCCGGCCACGTGACCACTGAGAAGTCTTTGGGCAATGCTGGCTCTTTGGCTTAGAAACGGAGATGAGCACCACCCCCTAGAGTTGGATTCGACTAGCTTTCGAGCAAGGGAAACCTTTACCTATAGTGGTTATATAGATTAGTAGTTAGGGTTATGTTATGTTAGATTATGGGCTTTTTGAGCCTTTATAGAGATGTGAAGTTTCCAGAAAGTTGAAGCCATGGGTGGGGATATGGTTTTGTTCTTTTTTCTGTTTTGTTTCAGAAAATTTGGGGGAAGGGGTTTAAGATATATGCAATGCTTAAAGGTAAAGGTTCCCTTGCTCGAAAGCCAGTCGAATCCGACTCTAGGGTTGCAGTGCTCATATCCGTTTCAAAGCCGGAGAGCCAGCGCTGTCCGAAGACATTTCCGTGGTCATGTGGCCGGCATGACTAAACACCAAGGCGCACGGAATGCTGTTACCTTCCCACCAAAGTGGTACCTATTTATCTACTTGCAATTTCTTGCTTTCGAACTGCTAGGTTGGCAGGAGCTGGAACTAGAGACGGGAGCTCACTCCATCATGCAGCACACTTGGGTCTCGAACTGCTGAACTACCAACCTTCCACAGCCTGCAGTTCAGCGTCTTAACCACTTGAGCCACCGCAGCTCCTATTACTTCCCTATTAATTAAATCTATCCTGGTCCGCTCATCTGACATACGTTAAGAAGTCATCCAGACTCGCCACGGCACTGGTTGAGAAATTCTTCCGTACAAAGGGGGCTAAGCGGATTCCCCCGGCCATCGAGGTGTACAATGCGAAGGTGGTCTCCCAAATTTTATACGGTGTAGAAATCTGGATTGCTGGCGTGGATGAGAAATTGGATTCCCAGCTAAACTCCTTCCTTAGGAGAATTACTGGAACGCCACGGTGTGTTGCTGGGACTGTCCTTCGTATGGAACTGGTTCAATCTTCGCTTGAAGCACGTGCTTGGAAGAGGGCATTCAAGTTGAGATTTAAGTTATCTGACCCAAGTCATCACCCCCAGGCCGGCTTTCTTCGTTCCATCTTAAAGGACACGACATCCAACCCTTGGTTGTCCCTTCTTGCTGGTAAACTCAGGACATTGGGAGTGCCGATGTCCTCACCTAACGAAGAGCTGATGCCCTCTCAGCTTGAGGAAACCTTGAAGAAACTTAAACAGTTGGATTGGGCCAGCACCGTGGCCAGGGCAAGACGCACCTGCTCTCCGTTGGCTTTGGGGTTGTCCCCTCCAGAGAGATTTCCTGACTTTTATTCAACGTTATCAATTCCATCTCACCGCCGCGCCTTTATGCTGGCCCGCTTAAATGTATTTCCAACAATGGTAACTCTGGGAAGATTTGGGGGCCTTTCTTACTCAGATCGCCTTTGTCTGTGCAATTCTGGCGAAATTGAAACCTTAGATCACCTGATATTTCGCTGTCCCCACTGGACTCAAGTTAGAGGCACTTATATCTCTCCTATTCTCACGAAGATGAATCTTCCCGCGCAACCTTGGGTGCTCTCAGTACTGTTATCTGACTCAAATGCCGATGGACTGATAACAGCTAACGTGGCGCGGTTCTTGGCTAAGGTGGCTGCTCTCAAGAAGCATTGAAAAGTCCAGCACTTCTGAAAACTTCGACACCGATTTTTAATCTTCGGATGATTTTAGTTAGTTGGCTCCGCCCCAAGTGTAGTTAGGTAATTTTTAATCTCTGGGCTCAGCCTGGGTTTTATGTGACTGTTATTATGTACCTTGACATATTTATGTCTATTTTATGTACCTATTTTACCCCCCTTTGGTATCCTCTTGGTCAAGACTTCGGTCATAAAGACCTGTAATAAATTGAATTGAAAAAATGAAATATTAAGTTCTTCTAGTTAAACGGTCTGGGACCCCCTTAATGGTCTGGGACCCCCACGTATCTTTGGGATCGCCTCTCCTGGTATGCCCCTCAAAGAGCATTGCACTCAGCTGATAAGAACTTGCTTATGATCCCCTGCTCGAGAGATACCCAGCTGTTCTTGACCAGGGTCAGGGCTTTTAGTGCCCTGGCCCCAGCCTGGTGAAACTCGCTGTTGAGTAACATCCATGCCCTGTGGGGCTTGTTATACTTCCACAGGGCCTGTAAGGCAGAGCTATTCTTCCAGGCATTTGATTGAGGACAGTGACAGTGTCCATCTGGCTGGCACTCTTACCCCCTGCAAGGCGATAGCACAATTGGAAATTGATCACCACCTGTTAGAAATAGTAAAATAAGTTTAGGTGTGGTAAAAAAATGCATATCCCCTCCCCTCCAAAAAAACTAAGAGGATAGGGAATTCTTCTAGATCTGATTCCTCTGGTCCACCTTAGCCCATGGGACAGTCTTAACAGCGACAGAATAAGCCGAAATGGCCTCCTCAGAATACGATCTTTTGCACATGTGAGGGACTTGTGTGAAAAGACAGTGACTTAGATCCTGCCTGGATTTCTGTGGGTACAAGCTATTCCTGGGTTCCCCTGTCCCACAAGAGCAACGTTTCTGAAGTGTGTTTTCAGCTGACACAGGAGGGAGGAATCGGTGATGATTCCCCTGCCCCAGTACCTGTGGAACTGTATATTGCTATTAACAGTTGGGTACAGTGTGCATTTTATTTAAATCAATAAGAAGACTAATCATGGTTTTGTATCTAAAAGTGGATTCTTGCTGGTTGTTATAAACTTTATACATATTCTCAGTCCTTTTTGTGTTTATGAAAAAGGGGTCAGTACCTTTTATTTATATGCACGCATGCACACACACACACATATAAAAGGTTGTGCCAGTTTCCATCAGTGCTCTCCTCCCTCTGAAGGTCCTCTCTTTATGTTCCTGTTTCCACTGGCAAATACAAAGATACTTAAGTGCCTCAGCACACAGCAGCTGGCAGCTCTGTCTTTAACGTGGTTATCTTTATAATTACTGCTTTTGTAAAACAAAGGTGTTTGGACTTTGAAGATTTACATATAGACCAAACCCTGAGGTGGGTCCAACTGCAGCAGGAACAAGGACTTTGGCCTTTGGAGTGTGACTTTCTTGGCTCCTTCCTTCTGCAGTAGTCCAGAATGTCCCCTGGAACTGGAGGGAGGGGACATTTGTGCTGTTGCAGAAGGGAAGAGTAAAAAAAAAAAACTTGTGCTCTCTGGGCAGAGGTCATTGTGTCCACTGAAACGTGGCACTGGGTCCACCTCAGTATAATTTTATGTGCAAAGTTCTTAGCTTGTGTTTATATATTAAGTTCTTCTAGTTAAACGGTCTGGGACCCCCTTAATAGTCTGGGACCCCCACGTATCTTTGGGATCGCCTCTCCTGGTATGCCCCTCAAAGAGCATTGCACTCAGCTGATAAGAACTTGCTTATGATCCCCTGCTCGAGAGATACCCAGCTGTTCTTGACCAGGGTCAGGGCTTTTAGTGCCCTGGCCCCAGCCTGGTGAAACTCGCTGTTGAGTAACATCCATGCCCTGTGGGGCTTGTTATACTTCCACAGGGCCTGTAAGGCAGAGCTATTCTTCCAGGCATTTGATTGAGGACAGTGACAGTGTCCATCTGGCTGGCACTCTTACCCCCTGCAAGGCGATAGCACAATTGGAAATTGATCACCACCTGTTAGAAATAGTAAAATAAGTTTAGGTGTGGTAAAAAATGCATATCCCCTCCCCTCCAAAAAAACTGAAGAGGATAGGGAATTCCTCTAGATCTGATTCCTCTGGTCCACCTTAGCCCATGGGACAGTCTTAACAGCTACAGAATAAGCCGAAATGGCCTCCTCAGAATACGATCTTTTGCACATGTGAGGGACTTGTGTGAAAAGACAGTGACTTAGATCCTGCCTGGATTTCTGTGGGTACAAGCTATTCCTGGGTTCCCCTGTCCCACAAGAGCAACGTTTCTGAAGTGTGTTTTCAGCTGACACAGGAGGGAGGAATCGGTGATGATTCCCCTGCCCCAGTACCTGTGGAACTGTATATTGCTATTAACAGTTGGGTACAGTGTGAATTTTATTTAAATCAATAAGAAGACTATTTAATCATGGTTTTGTATCTAAAAGTGGATTCTTGCTGGTTGTTATAAACTTTATACATATTCTCAGTCCTTTTTCTGTTTATGAAAAAGGGGTCAGTACCTTTTATTTATATGCACGCATGCACACACACACACATATAAAAGGTTGTGCCAGTTTCCATCAGTGCTCTCCTCCCTCTGAAGGTCCTCTCTGGGCTGTTCCTGAGGGATCTCTTTCTCGGGTTGAGTGGGGTTGGCCAGCATATAAGGATCAGGACTTGGGAGTGCTTGGAAAAAACATTAAGGAACCTCACATATTCTTCACAACTCAGGTATCAATGTAGGTTCATTTTTAGAAAGCAATATATATACACATTTTTACACAATTATTTGTTTTTGAATTCATTTCAGGTTAGTTTTACAGCTGTATCAGAAGTATGAAACCACAAAACCACATATCTTTAAAACAGTTAAAAGCAGAACTAAAATACAATGATATAAAAAGAACAAAACATTGGGCAGGAAGAAAGGATTACTGGCAGAATGACAGACAAAAGAAGGAAACCTTTACCCATTAGCGAAACATGACAACCAAAGATGACAGAGGAATCTCCCTAGTAAGAAAGTTCCAGAGTTTTGGTTCCACAATCAAGAAAGCCCTCTCCTGGTTGTCACCTGCCTAATCTCAGAAGCTAGAGGCACCTGAAGCAGGGCTTTTGATGATGACCATAATGGTCAGGCGGGTTCATAAGGGAATAGGCAGTCCTTCAGGTATGTTAGTCCCAAACTATACAGGGTCTAGAAGCAAATTGGGAACTAGTGTAGTTGGGCCAAGAATCCAGTGATATGTCTCTACAACCCATGCCAGTCAATATCCTGGCTGCAGCATTCTGTACCAATTGAAGTTTCCAAACACCTTATTCAACTGCAGCCCCACATAAACCACATTGCAATAGTCTAATTTAGCTGTGACTAGGGCAGGGTTGGCCAAACTTGCTTAACAAAAGAGCCACATAGAAGAAATGTCAGATGTTTGACATTTACACGTTTTTTACTGGGAAATATGCAAAATTGCTTTTTATTAACTGCCAAAAATAATAAAAGTGGTAAAAGCAGATATTGATAATGATATTTATTTGTCCAATGATTTTTGTTGTTGTTCAGTCGCACAGTCGAGTCCGACTCTTCGCGACCCCATGGACCACATTACTCCAGGCCCTCCTATTTTCCGTCGTGCTCCGGAGTTTGCTTAATTTCATGTCCATTGCTTCGATAACACTCTCTAACCATCTCATTCTTTGCCGTCCCCTTCTTCTTTTCCCTTCACTCTTTATTAACTGCCAAAAATAATAAAAGTGGTAAAAGCAGATATTGATAATGATATTTATTTGTCCAATGATTTTTTGTTGTTGTTCAGTCGCACAGTCGAGTCCGACTCTTCGCGACCCCATGGACCACATTACGCCAGGCCCTCCTATCTTCCGTCGTGCTCCAGAGTTTGCTTAATTTCATGTCCGTTGCCTCGATAACACTCTCTAACCATCTCATCCTTTGCCGTCCCCTTCTTCTTTTCCCTTCCCTCTTTCCCAGCATCAGGGTCTTCTCTTGTTTTCTTCTATTACTTTGCATTGTTCATTCAGGAAAGCCTCCTTATCTCTCCTTGCTGTTCTCTGGAAATCTGCATTCAGTTGGGTAAATCTTTCCTTGTCACCTTTACCTTTTGCTTTCCTTCTTTCCTCTGCCATTTGTAAAGCCTTATCAGACAACCACTTTGCTTTCTTGCATTTCTCTATCAAATCTAGTCCCTTAAACCTATTCTTCACCTCCACTGTATATTCATCAGGGTCCAATGATATTTGTTTGCTAATGATATTTAGCTTCCCCAGCTGCCCTGCTGGGAGCCGCATAATATGTGTTAAAGAGCCACATTTGACTCCCAAGCCATAGTTTGGCCACACCTGGACTAGGGCATGCCCCACAGTGGCCAGATCTTTTCTGTCCCAGAAAGGCTGCAGCTGGCTAATCAGTCCAAGATGGTAAAAGGCACTCTTGGCCACAGATGCTAACTGCTTATCCAGAAGGAGGCCTGGGTTGACAAGCACCCCCAGACTGAGGACCTGTTCCTTCAAGTGAAGTGCAACCCCATCTGGAATGGGTGATGCTTTAAATCCCAGGTCAGACCTTTTGCCCATCAGTAGCACTTCCATCTTGTTGGGATTAAGCTTCAGTTTATTAGTCTACATCTACTTCAAAACTGCATCCAGGCACTGGTTCAGCGTTTCTACAGCCTCCCTCGGATCAGTTGGAAGCGCAAAATAGATTTGAGTGTCATCCCCATATAGATGACAGCCCACCCCAAATCTCTGGATGACTTCATCCAGTGGTTTCATGTAGATGTTGAAGAGCATAGGGGACAAGATGGAACCCTGTGAGACCTCAAAGGCCAAGGCGCTGAGCAGCAGTCCCCAGCACCATTTTTTTGAAACCTACCCTCCAGGTGTAGGACCAGAACCACCTCAGAACAGGGCCTCCCAATCCCAGCCCAGGTAGGCAATCCAGAAGGATGGAATGGAAAGCCACCAAGAGGTCCAGGAGAATCAACAGAGTTGCACTTGCTCACTCCCATCTTCTGGCACAGGTCATCCACCAGGGCAACCAAAACTTTTGTAGTGCCATAACCAGGCCTAACCCAGACTGGAAAGGATCTGAACAATTTGCCTCATCCAGGAAAACTTGAAGTTGTCCAGCTGCCACCTGTTCAGTCATCCTGCTCAAGAATGGAACATTTGAAACTGGTTGATAATTGCTGAGATCTCCTGGGTCTAAGATATGTTTCTTTAGAAAACTGAGATAACCACCCCCTCTTCCAAGGAAGCATTAATAACTTCTCAAACCCAGTCAGCCAGCCCCCTTCCCTCATAGATTTAAGTAACCAGGAAGGGCAAAGGTCATACAGGCAGGTGGTGGGCTTTGAGCTTTCAAGGATCCTGTCCACATTCTCAGACTGAATAAACTGAAAAGTATCCCATGCAGTTGGACAAGTTGGCTCCCTGACACTATCTGACCCTGTCACTGGAACAGATGCAAGAGATTTTATCTGCAAAGTGCTGAGCGAAACAGTCCCAAGCAGGACACTGAACAATCCAGGACCTCCTTTAGGCCTGATCCCAACAGGCCCACTGGGAACAACTCCGCTACCCTACACTGGGTAGACACAATGATGGAGGGAAAATGTTGTTTCTTTGCTTCTATCACTGCCATGGAATATGCTTTAAAATGAGCTTTTGCCTATGTCTTACTGGATTTGTCCCAAGTCTTCCTCCACTATCGCTCTAGCCATCTCCCTTTTCTTGCCACGCTGCATTAGAAAGGGAAGAGTAAGGGTACCAGACATTTTTTTATTTAACTTTATCAGCATTGTTGGGTATTCAGCAGCAAGCATATACATTTTTTAATTTAGTTAAACATTTCTGTTACAATTTGTTGTGTTTTTTTCTAAATTAATTTAAAACATGGGTCAGCCATTTCAACAAGAGAAACTTAAAATATTGGCTTATGTAGTCAATGCAGTCATATTTCCCTTCGCTTTCCTATTTGTTCATATTCTGGTAAAGAAAATAAGCTTTCCTGCCTTTTTATGCCCCAAGCAATTTTTCAGTTTGGAAGAATGAGACCCAAGAAAGGAAATACTCCTTATGCACCGCCAAAAGAATCTACAGTTGTTAAAAGTGAGGTTATCATTTCAGCCATCTCAGAAGCCTAATTGCTTAAGTGACTTCACCAGTTCACAGTGTGTATTTCTTTGACGTCACCAGCCAAGGTATGATTCTTGAATGGTTCACCTTTAGTTCTGAAATTTATTATAGTTAGCATTATGGAGGGATGATTGATGAATGTCCTTGTCAAGACCAATTCCGCCTCCTCCAGCTATTAAGGTTTGTTCCTGGTACCAAGTATTGAGAATATTTGCAAGTAAATGAGCTGGAGATGGTTCCTGTCCCATTTATTTTTTAATACTTGTAATTTAACTGTCATTGCATATTTCTTTTTTAAAGAGCTCTCTCAGTACCATCAGCAATAAAACAGCCATTTCTCTGCATTTTGATCAAGGCTACAGAAATAGGCTTCAGGGGTACTCCGCACGTGTCCAGCATTTCTCTTAAGAACGATGTTGACAACTTTGGCTGTAGCAGTGCCATCTATTTTTCCCTTTCCATGACTTTATTCACAGACAGTCATTAAATTAGGCCAGTTCTTGATGGAGTTCTCAGAACACTCCAGTACTAGATTCCATTGCAGGTCTTGTGGGAGATTTATCTTGGTTCCTTGTCCTTTTTTCAGAGCAGCAAATTCAACAACATTAGCCTTTATTTTTAGAACACTGATGTCTTTGGCTAGGAAGTGCATCAAAAAATCACTGCATCCGTATGCTTGGGACTCTCTTTGTTCTCTTCTAAATTCCTTCTCATCTTGGATACATTTGCAATGTTGTCTGTGACCAAGCTGTTTATTGTATTGAATCTGTTTTCAGTTCGTTATTGTTAAAGTTTTTCAGTGCTGATTGTTGTTAAAGTGTTCTGATGAGTGTGCATTTCTTGAAGGAAAACATTGCAGCCTTCTGCTGCCACAGAAGCACATACAAAAGCATCATTGTGGACGTTGTTCTACCTTTTAAGCCCCTTGTTAACCATTTTACCTGTTTGCATACTCCTCAGTCTCTCCTTCATACAATTTGTCCAGCAATTTTGACTGTGCTGTCTGCTCTGTTTGGTGAATCCTGGTCTTAATGGCTGAACCATCTTAATGGAGTGTGAGTTCCACACAGAGCTCATTGCATAACAAACCGGGCATTTTTTCAACAGTTATCTGTTTTTGTAAGCTGGTCTTATCACTACCATATCTGTGGTTGTTTCTGGATGATGGGGATGGAGTACTATCACTGGCAGATAACTTAAACTATAGGAAATGAATGGTGATCTTTAAAGTGGATAGTCTTCTGAATCCATATGTTCATGATGGATTCTTCTAAACACACTAAGTCGTGCAGTTATTTGTGTATAATTATCATACCACCTATTTAAGAATTACTGACTGAATTAACTGATGCCCAGTATTACTTTTAAAGGTGAAATTGCAAATGGAAAATCTGCCTATTTCAACTGCATCAGAAATGATAGTACCATAGACCAACAGCTATGTTTTTTGCTCAAACAAGAAAAGTCAAGGAGTAAGACAAGCAATACTTAAAAGTATGAAATCAAAAAGGTTTCAAACCTGAAGATCCTGTATGGTCAGACATGTTCATTTCATCATCTTCAGGTCTAGCACAGCTTCCTCCTGAGAAGTAAAATTTCTCCCGTTATTATTTCAATCAGGCAACTAGGCCGTGCATTTTTTGTTGTGCTGTTTGCATTTTGCGTGTGTGCCTGTATTATCCACAGGATAAACTTGGTTTAAATGTTCCCAAACTGAGTCTTTTTTGTGGCTTGCTGCTGATACATGTTTTTCTTCTAGTGAGAGAACAGTATGGTGCATCTCAAAGTAGTGATGGCTACACTCAGAGAGATCTCAAGACTTCTTTTTCTGAAGGGGGGCATCTTGACATAGGTGATCCCCATCTGTCCATCAGGGAGGCTGGGCTAAAATTCTTCATCGCCAAGGAGGATGGAGAACCCCCTTCTCCTCCCTAAAGTGGGAGGAAGGGACTACTCTGTGGTGTGGTCAAGCAGGCCGAGACCTGCAGAAGAGCAATCAGCTGCAGATAAACAGAGAAGAAACAGCTGCACAACTCAACTGTGCCTTGCAGGATATGGCAGAAGATTTTGATGGGCAGAACCTCTACCCCAACAAGAATGGCAGACACTAAGGCTCTGTCTTTGCAGCTGTAGAGGGGCAGTCAGAGAGATGGATCATGACCACAGAACAGTTTTCTGGATGTCCTCTGGAGGTAGTGAATTGGCTAAAGCACATCATGTTGAGGTACAGTTGCCAACCTCCAGGTGGTGGCTGGAGTTCTCCCACTATTACAGCTGATCGCTAGGCAACAGAGATCAGTTTACCTAGAGAAAATGGTTGCTTTGGAAGGTGGACTGTATGGCATTATAACCCATTAAAGTTCCTCACCTCCCCAAACTCTGCCCCCCTCAGTTTCCACCCCCCAAATTTCCAGGTATTTCCCAACCCAGAGCTGGTAACCCATTGTTGGAGGAGTTTAGATCCCCGCAAAAGAAGGCCCCAACCCCCCCCCCCCACATCTTGGGAAAGATATTGTTCAGACGACTCCTCCAGATCTCATTCACCTCCCAGAGGAGCAGGGAAGACTCCTTATGCAGGTGGTGGAAAAATCTATGGATATGCATAGATCCCACTCTTCTGACAGGGATCCTGGCTCCTTATTCCGAGGCTCAAGGAAATCAGACACAAGAGGTAAAAGTTCCAGAGCAACCAAGAGGACATTAGCCAAGACTATAGAAGCAATCAGAGATGTTTATTTCTAGCTCTTTTGCTAATGAAAAAATTTCCAAGTACTCTGATTCATTTGTTGCTCAAAGGCAATTCCTTAACTATCAACTAAACTCCAAATGATCCTGTTTGTAGAGGCAAGTATTGGGAGTCTATCCTGTTGTTGTAATTCAGATTCACCACCTCCTTGTACCTTGTGTAGGTCAATCTGGGTTTTTATATGTGTGCAGAATTTAGTAATACCAAGCTGATAAAAAGTGTTGACTATTCTTAAAATTAATACTATTAATTACAGAAAGGAATAAATATATATATTTAGTGAGATTGTCTTAAATACTGAGCAAAAGAATGAGATAAAAGGTTGAAAGAGGATTATTTAATGTGTGTGACCTCAGCCCTGTTTCCTCATTCAAGGACCATTAGGCCCACTGCTTGGTGGAAGGCACTGGTCTCCTCACTCTGGAAGGTTCCTAGAGAATTAATTTATTGTCTTTTTGCCTGTATTTAGGACAGTCTTGTTGGTTATTCCCATTCCCCGCTGGCATCTTGCTTTTTGGAATTTGCACCCCCTTGTGTGGCAGATGGTTCCTTTTTTAAAAGGCTGCCCAATTTGATGTAGTGGTTAAGTGCGTGAATTCTAATCTGGGAGAACTGAGTTTGATTTCCCACACCTTCCCTTGCAGCTGTTGGATGACCTTGGGCAAGCCATAATTTTGTCAGAGCTGTTCTTGAAAGAGCAGTTCTCAAAAGAGCTCTCTCAGCCCCACCTACCTCACAGAGTGTTTGTTGTGGGGAGGGGAAGGGAAAGGAGTTTGTAAGCCACTCTGAGACTCCGAGTGAAGGGTGGGGTATAAATCCAACTTCTTCTTCTTCTTCAGTGTCAATTGCAAACTTTTTAAAAATTCCAGAAGGCTCTTTTATGTCCAGTGTGTGGGAGTTTTGATGGCTGCTATTATCTACTTTTAACTGTGGTATATGGACTTTATTGTAAGCCATCTTTCGTATTTTTAAATAGAAAGGAATGGCATAAAGCTTCTAATAAACAAATGAATTGTCATCTTCATGACTCAGACTGTAGCCTAGATTTTTAAGAAGAAAAACTCTTGATCCTGTAGTCTTTTCCATGACTAAAGAGACTGTTTTAGGTTAATCTCTGAACATTAGATGAATGTGTATTAAACTTGGGTTTTACACTAGTTTCCTGTGTGGATGAGCACATATTATCACAGCAGGTTTTAGATACAGATAAATGTGTGTGCTGGTAACATAAAATCCATGGAAAGCAAATGTTCTAGTTTCTCAATATAATTTTATTCATCTTCATATTAAAATTTAAAATTTTGAAAGCTGTGGAGGGAGAAGTTGGGAATGCACCAGTTTTCAGTAGTCAAATATTGTCTACATTTTGTTCCTGAAAAAGCATTTAATTAAATTCCAATGGAATGTTCAGAGCATAGAATGTACATAGCCCTTGCCAACTGAGTATTGTAGAAAGCAGGGTTTTCAGAAGGATATGAGGCAAATCCCTCTTATGAACCGGTACCTGAATAGTTCTTAGGATGAGGGGAAGAAAGAAGAGCCCTCAAAACATCCAAATTTGTTCCTGCCCCAAGCTGTCCCTGTGGTACACCACGGAGCTCAGAGGGATGAAGGGGGAACTTAAACTGAAGTGAGTTTGCAAAGGTTCTGCGACAGAGCTTCAAGAGCATCATATAGGATGTTTATGAAATCCTATGAAATGGCGGTGAAGACTGCTAAGAGGGAATTCTGTGCAGCCTCCATCACATCTGCTAGCTCTCGCCTGGCATAATTATTTAAGGTAATTAAGACACTAACCTCTCTCAGTGAGAGAATAAAAAAGATTAGTAATTCGGAAATAAGCCATGAGGCATATTTCGAACTTTTTTTGCTGAGAAAGTCTTGTCGCTCCGCCGTGACTTGCCTGCCAACCTTCATACAGAGGCCCCTTGGTTGTCTTTGGATTCAATATTTGACAACTTTAGCCGGCTCCCTGAAGCTGATGGTGACAGGATCCTGAAGGCTGCGAAGCCAACCACTTGCCTCTTAGGCCTGTTTCCTTTGTGGCTGGTGCAAGCTGGCAGTGAGGGTATACTGGGCCCTCTGATGGACATTATCAATCTGTCCCTTAGCTCCAGGGTCTATCCAGAGGGTTTAAAAGAGGCAATGGTAATACTGCTCTTGAAGAAACCATCCTTCTGTTCTGCCCAACTGCCGCCCAGTTTCAAATCTTTCGTTTCTGGGTGAGGTAGTTGAGAAAGTGGCTGCTGAGCAGCTTTACAGCTTCCTGGAGGACACATTCGCTTTAGACCCCTTCCAGTTTGGCTTTCACTCCAGTCATGGGATGGAGACTGTGCTGGTCACCCTCACAGACAGTCTCCGCAGGCAGTTGGGGGCTGTCTTCTTCCCAATGTTGTTTAACATCTACAAGTGTTCTCTCGCCCAGCTGGTGTGGGGTTTTGGGCTGGGTTGCTCTCAGTATGGTGATGACACCAGCCACTCTCCCAAGCAATCTGGCTGAGGGTTTGGAGGCCATGATGAGATGGTTAAAGCAGAATCGGCTGAGACTGAATCAGTCAAAGATGGAGGTTCTCTGGCTGGGTGGAGGAGACTCAGTTTTGGGGTGCCAACTCCTTACTATGCGCCTTTAACACTGGCACAGATGGTCAAGAGTCTGGGTGTGGTCCTGGATGTCTCCTTATTAGTGGAGGCCCAGATCACAAATGTTGCTAGGCTGGCATTTTTCCAGCTGCAACAGATCAGAAACTGCCCCCCTACCTGTCTCGCCCAAACCTAGCCACAGTAATCCATGCAATGGTCACCTCTAGACTTGATTACTGTAACTCACTCTGTGCAGGGCTGCCCTTGATGCTGATTGGGAAGTTACAACTTGTCCAGAACATAGCTGCTTGTGTCCTCACGGGGACACCAGTAACTGCACACAATGCAACCTGTGCTTTACCAGCTGCACTGGCTCAAGGTTGAGTACCAGGTCAGGGTTGAGGTTCTGGTTTTTACCTTCAAGGCCCTAAATGGTCAGGGGCCAATGTACCTATGGAACAGTCTCTCCTGGTATTCCCCCAAGACAGCATTACGCCCAGGAGATCTACACCTACTGGAAGTCCCTGGCCCAAAGAGCGTCTAGCTGTTCTCAACTAGAGCCAGGGCCTTCTTGGCTGAGGACAGCGATGGTTTTTAACAATGGTTTTAACAGCAACTGGCCTACTACTTGCTTTCTCTCCCCCCTCCCCCATGTTAATGTAACTTGGGGGTTAGAATTTTGCGCTATGGCACCATGTAGATGTTAGGTTTTATGGCTTGGTATTTTAGACTATTTTAATGTACTTTTGTATGAACTCATTGTACACTGCTCTGAACCCGCTCTCAGGGAGGGCGGCATAGAAGCTTAATGAAATAAATAAATAATACGGAACAAGGGGTGAGTAATGAGGTAGCTAAATTTGTGAATGACTGTTAATTGTGGAATGACAACCCACATAGACTAAAAAAACTCCCCAAAAAAGTTCTTCAAAGTGAGTGAGTGGATACCAACATGCGAGATGAGATTTTATTGGTTGTCTGATGGTAATTCTGCTAACAGGGAAGGGGTAGACTTGCCAGATTCTCTTTCTCACTAGAGCCCACAATTCACACAGGATTTTTTTCTTCTGCTAGCTCACATGGTAACAGAAAGGTCTAATGGTAAAATGTACTCATTATTTTCATTCCTGGGTTAGAATTTGTCATAATCATGGGACTGTAATAGTGCAACCTACAGGCTCCAGGGAAGCCTGTACTAGAGTAGCTGTCAGGGCCTACATTTCGCATGTCTCTTCTGGGCCCTGTGATTGGCTAACCGGGGATCTGGAGGGAAAACTTACACCAGCAGGGTAGAGGGTGGTGCCTGGGAAGAAGGAATAAAAGACCTTGCCCCAAAGTGGGAGTTGGTTCACTCCCAGGGTGCAGAGCTTGTGAGGCTGCTGCAGAAGGAGGATCCCTCATTCAAAACAGTTGAGTCAGCTTGAGGTCAAATACCTAAAGAAGGCTAGGTACAGTACAGTCAGACGTGTTAGGGTTTCTTATTTTGCTGGTTTACTTTACTGTGCTCAGTTTTCCTACTTGTTATTGAATTAGTTATCGTAAAATCTCTTTAATAAAAATAGTTTGTTACTACCTCACACTTCATTCAGTAAGGGAAAACTGCTGGAAAAGGAGTGGGTGCTCTGGGCCCTCCGGAGGAGACCCATACTGAGTGGTGGCAGCCATTAGAGAGCTTTTCTAGCCGCTGCCGGCAACAGAATTGATCGGGAATAACAAGGGAAAAGATGATGTGAACACTTCAGTGAAAATGTCAGCTCACTGCCTAGCAATGATAAGTTCCATGGTCAAAAATATTAGGACAGGAAATAAACAAAGTGACTAGTATTATAAATCTGTGGTATTACTGCTGATTGTCTTATCTCAGAAGATTATCAGAGAGCTGGTAAAGGTACAGAAAGAGGTAATTTTAAAAGATCAAGAAGTCACAGCATCTTCTCTACAAGGAAAGTCATTTGAGATTTTCATGGAGGGTTTTTTATTGAAAACAATAGAGACCGGAGTGCAAAAGTGTGATAAATACGTTCATATTGGGTATTTTCTTGCAGAGAGATGATTTTTGTGCATTTGGACATTCAGTATATTGCTTGGCCTGAATACCGCCCCTCCATATTTTACATTTTGTATATGCTTTGCTGTGTGGAGTTTAACCATGTAAAGAGGAGAGTGACACATTCAGCCTTTTGTTAGTGCATTGTTTTCTAAATATTTGTAGAAGTAAGATTATCTGTTGACACTAGCCCAATATGCACAGTATTCCCTGATGTGCTTTGGCATGCTCTGGCAGTTCATTGACAAGAGTATGCATTGTGATTTAACTGCTCAATGTGGTCATAGTTTGTATGCTTATTCCAAAGGAGTGTGACCAAGTGTACTGTGATAGGTAAACACTGTTCTTTAAGTGTTCACTTATTTAAAGTGTTCGTATCAGAACTGATCATTTTGCACATGTGTATGTATGCTAGGTGACTAATTTAAGTAGGATTATTTGGGTTTGTATGAAGCTATAGATATTAAAGCCTGGTTCAGTTAGCCAAACTTGTTTCCTCCCCTTTTGGAATTATTCCATATAATTTAAGGCTACACATTTTTGTAATAGATCATTACAAAATAGATTAGTATTATTATCATTACAGCACCAGAAGATAGAGATAGAATTCAGTGAGATCTGAACACACTGGAAAAGTGGGGGAATGTGAACAAGATGCAATTTAACAAGGATAAGTGCTGAGTTCTACATCTGGGTAACAAAGATGAGGAACACTCATATTGGATGGCGGATACACTTCTGGGTAGCAGTGTGTGTGAACAAGATCTTGGGGTATGGGTGGACTGAAAGTTAAATATGAACAGCCAGTGTGATGCAGTGACAAAAAAGACTAATGTGTTCTTGGGGTGTATCAGAATCCAAGTTGCAAGATGTGATAGTCCCACTATACACTGCATTGGTCAGGCCACACTTGGAGCCTTGTGTGCAATTCTGGAGGGCCTCACTTCAAAAAGGATGTGGACAGAATGGAGCGGGTGCAGAGGAGAGCAACAAGGATGATCAGGGGCCTGGAGACCAAGCCCTATGAAGAAAGGCTGGGGGACTTGGGAATGTTCAGTCTGGAGAAGAGGAGGTTGAGGGGGGACATGATTTCTCTCTTTAAGTATCTGAAGGAGGGCACTTAGAGGAGGGCAGGGAGCTGTTCCTGTTGGCAGCAGAGGATAGGACTCAAAATCATGAGTTTAAATTAAGGGCGTGAAGGTTCCTGCTGGGTCTTAGGAAAAACGTTTTGACAGTCAGAGTTGTGCAACAGTGGAATCAGCTGCCTAGGGAGGTGGTGAGCTCCCCCTCACTGGCAGTCTTCTGGACAAACCCTTGTCAGGGATGTTCTAGGCTGATCCTGCATTGAGCAGGGAGTTGGACTAGATAGCCTGTATGGCCCCTTCCAACTCTGTGATTCTATGATGTTACTGGCAGTCTAGCAGTCCTGTGCAGAGTTCCTCAATTCATATTTCAGCGGAATTAGACTGGAATAATTCTGCAAAGGATTGCACTATAAATGATCTAAAATGATACATTTCACAGGAATAGGGATTGTGTGAGAACACCTCAAAACATGATCGTATTATAAATATTTTAGAATTTTCACATTTTAACAAATTAAGAAAACTCTTAACTTGACAAAAACAATGAAAGTACAAGAAATGAATTTGCCAAAAGACTGCATCCAAGGCATTGCTCCGAGTGCTTCTCCCTTATAAGTTAGGCCGGTGGCACGCACTCTGTGGCTCACATTTGCAGTTAACATCAACCAAAAGAGCCAACTTTATATCCATCGCTGGGATAGGGTCTGCAGCTTACTTCTTTCTTTGGAAGCAGCTGTTTCAAAGTAGGAACCACTTGCCAACTACAGTCTCCATTGGACAAGGACCTTGCCCACTTCCTGAAAAATGCAAGTGCCAGATGCCTGGTAGGCATTCACTTCTCTCCCCTATATACTATGTGGCCCTAGCTAGGTTGTTAATGTTTCTCTGTAAACCGCTCCGAGCCTTCGGGAGGGAGCGGTATAGTAGTTGAATGTAATAATAATGATAAGATGTGGGACCAGTGCTCAGAAGAGCCACAGATGGTTCCCTAGCCAGTGAATGAGTGTCCCTGGGTTAGACCAATGCTGATCTACGACAAGGGCTTTTCCGTGGTGGTATCCTGCTTTTATGGAATGCCCTCTATATGACTCTATTTAAAAACTATTGTATTATGCATTTGGTGAACAGTAGCCACTTCTGTTTTTTATTGCTACTGTTGTTTTTACTAGAGTATTTTTAATAATCTTTCTTTACTCTTTTCATTTTTTTAAATTTTCTTAATAACCTTAAAAATTTTCAGTCTATTTGAAAAGCTGTTTTGAACATTTTGAACAGAAAAGTAGGACATAAATGTTTAAAAATAAATACACAAATTAGTGCACTGGCAAGATTTAGGAAATAGTTTTGTATTGACATCCTGGTGCTGGCAATCCTTTTCAGAACTGGGCAGTAGTTGGAAGAAAGAGTTTTATTTTTTACAATGCTTCAGTGCTGTGATTTCTGTTTTCTGACTTTGTTGGTAACTAATCAGAAAACAAAGGCTGCATTCTGATGTTATGACAAAACTGTTTGTGGTGGGCATGATCAAGACTTGTTGCCAAGAATTTCTATGGCCACGTGCTTCCCTCCCTCCTCCCCTTATACACAGAGTGTGATTTAAAGCGGGGGGGGGGGGCTTTGTATCAAACTCCAGTGTGCAGTGATACCTGAGAGTGGGTGCCTGCGCAAATTGGAGTTTGTTTCCATGCAAACTGGGTTTCTAAACCGAAATTAAACTGTGGTTTTAAATCCACATTTGTGGGTAAGAAACAAATTTCAGTTTTCCCAGGTCCATGCATTTGGCTATCAGAGCAGATTGGATTTTGATTCAAGATTTCTGGAAACAGGAAGATTTCAGTTGCACTCTGTACATAAAAGGAGGAGCAGGGAAGGAGAACATGGAAGCAAAAAGCCAGGTTTGTATTTCTCACACGTTGTTATTTCATCTGAACGCTGGCATTGGGCTAGATCCTGAGAACTACAAGCATAACTCCCAAGCAGTGTTCCCTCTAAGCTGTGTGCATGAGCGGCCGCTCATTAACACAGGAAGCCACGCTCAGCAGCAGTCTGGAGCCGCACTGCCCATTGCCCGTTTTAAGATTACAGCCGCTATATTTTGCTCAGGATATGGACTGCTCCACTCAGTAGAGGAAAACTTAGGGGGAACATTGCACCAAGTGGTTTTCCCATATTTCCCTTCTGCATTTGGTTGAAAAGATTTTTGTGAAGATTGAGAGATCCTTGGGAATGGCGTATTTATAGTGACATTGCAATTGGAAAGGGTAGTAAGTAAAAACTAAAGAACTTCCCCTTGCTTGAGAGCTAATGTTGTACAGTGGTTAGAGTACATGACTAGAATATGGGAGATCCACGTTTGAATTCCCATTGTGCCGTTAAAGCTTGTTGGCTGACCTTGTGCCAGTTACTCTGAGCCAAACTAAATGTGACGGCGTTTAGTTTTGCTGTCTGTGTCAGCCTAGTGTACTTCACAGGATAGTTGCTGTGATGATCAAATGACGTATGGAAGAACAGTCTTATAAGCTGCTTCAGTTTGCTAGTGTGTGTGTGTGTGGGGGGGGAGCATGCTATAAGGTATCTCATTAAATAAAAATTGAGTAGATGATCCCTTTGCATCCAGTACAGTATTTGTCTTCATAAGCTTGGTCATGCATGCATCACATAGCTAGACAATTGAACACCGTGTTATAGGATGGTTTTTGGGGTTAAATATTGTATTTTATTGTATGTTTTATTGTATTTTAGATTCCGGCTTTGCCGCCTGTGAACCTCCCTGAGCCTTTGGGAGGGCGGTATAGAAATCCAACAAATAAATAAATAAACACAGAGATGTTGCAGGGATTTCAGATAATGTTTTTTTATTTAGTAGATTTTTTAGTCGCTGCTCACCCAAAGGGACTTATGACAACTTACAACATTAAAACCAATAAGGTAAAACAAAATAAAAACAACAAATATAAAATATTAACATTAATATTAAAATATTAAATTATTTGAATATGTGGCTATCACCATATCACTATTAAAGCAGCCCAAACATGTGGTTACGGTCCAAAGGCCAACCTAAAGAATTCAGCCTTGCATGCCCTGCGGAAACTAAACAAGTCCATCAGGGCATGGGTGTCATCTGAGAGTTCATTCCACAGGGTAGGGGCCACAACTGAGAAGGGCCTTCCCCTGGTGACAGCTAACTCAGCCATCCTGGGGCCAGGTGTTACCACCAATGGCCTGCCTTGTTGTTTTGGGAAATTAGCTAGGCAGCAAGCAAAGTCACAAAGGTACAGGAATAGCACACCACTTGTATACTGAGGTCCGGCAAATAAGGAACCAGCTGGTGGGCCTGGCGTAGGTGAAAAAAACGCTGTTAAAAATTATGTTAAATAACATTGGATAGAGGATCAACATGGCCGCCTTTATCCAGACGTAAACAGAGATCGTCATCCTAAGTCACCAGTGTTGTCTTGGTCCCAAAGCCAGGCCTGAAGCCCATTTGAAAAGGATCCAGGGCAGATATCTCACCCAGGAAAACCTAGAGCTGCTTGGCCACTGCTTGCTCAATTACCTTCCTCAGAAAAGGTAGATTAGACACTAATTGGCCAGCTCCTTTTTATCTAGGGAGGGTATCTTTAGCAAAGGTCTAACAATCACCTCCTTAAGGAAGCTGGGGAAACAGCCCTGTGAGAGAGACCAATTAATAATCTGTCTCAAAGGGCCACTTACCACTTTGTGGCATGATTTTACCAGCCACAAGGGACAAGGATTTCGCAGTTGTCAGGATCCTGTCAACATCTGCAAGGGTGAGCAGGCCAAACGAGTCCAAAAAAGAACCAGATGGTGCATGTGGAGCCCCCTCTTGCTACTGTTATCAAATTCAAAAGCCAACTCCAGATTGAGTTTAGAGACTTTATCCACAGAAAAGTTCACAAATGAATCACAGCTGAGAGCCAAATCAGTATCAGTTTTAGGACACACCAAAAGGGTGGTCAATTCTCGAACCAATCTGAATAATCGAGCTGGTTGTGAGTTAGCGGATGCAGTGGAGGTGGTGGAATAATCTCTTTTTGCTGTTTTTACTGCCTTCAGTTGGGTTCTATAGTGTGTTCTCACATGTTTGCTGCCAATTCCACTCTAGCCATCTGAGCAACCTCTTAAAATCCCGTAGACTCTCATTTTACCAAGGAGTCACAGAGACATGAGGGTACAGAGGGTCTCCGGGAGCAATCTGATCAATGGCTTCCTGAATACCTTTATTCCAAAGCAGAGTCCATTCATTGAGGGAACTGCTGGCAGGTTCAGATAAATCCCACAGAGCATTTTGGAAACTGTCAGGATCCATTAGACTCCATGGGCAAGCATAAATACGTTCATTGCATACTGAGTTCATTGTCCAGTAATCAAGTATTAGGTTCTGTTCCTTGTAGTTTGTAGTGCAAACAGGAGATAGATGGGAGTACACATTTCCAAGAATTTTAGTGCTCTGTTGTTATAATGGGGAGAGGGTACAAAGTAGTCCCTTTTCAGTCTGTTCTGCACTATATTATACATATAGTGTGAAGTTTAAGCGGGTAAACACAGTTTTTAAATAGAAATCTGGACTGCTGTTGCACCTGTAGCAACAGTAATAATCAAGGCAGCATTCCCAGCTGAGCATTCTTGCCAGTGGCAGTAAAAGATTTTGAGTAGTGTATGGTTTGTGTTGGTGTGAGCCGATTAACATTGTAATCTAAATATGATTTCCCTGTAAACTGCATCACCAAATTTGACATCTTCAGAAACATTGTATGCTAAACAGAAGAGGCTGATGTCAGAATAGTTTCTAGGAAAGCTGCTGTTTTATCTTTCTATATTCTGAAGTGATGCCCTGTTAAAATGTTTGTCCTTGAATATATATAAGTACATGTGGTACACTAGTATGGCCTTTCAGAACCAGAGAAACCTTTGATATTGAGCAGCCTGTGGTTGCTGAATTGGCACCCTTGGATAGAAGAGTTTATAGTAATTTGGTTGAAAGAGCATTCCGGTCTTCTAATTTTATAGGTCTCTATATTGCTTTATTCAACCACTGAGCTGGTTCAAAAAAGGTGGACCTAATTATACAGTTTTCAGTATCTTAAAAAGAGTCAGCATTTAAATTAATACAAAATATCTCACATGTTATTTAGTTACGTAGATATTTATGCCATATGAAATGCCACACCTGGTGAAAAACTTCTGCTGCCTTTTTTTCCATGTCTAACTTTATCTTTGAAACAGCGTGTTCTTGTAGTCTGAGGAAACTGTGAGAGCTGCTGACAAAGTTAATTCATAGAGTGGCTGTAGCACTGAAAATGCCAGTGGTGTTTTCTGATGTCTTCTGACAATCTTATAAATGTTCACAGTGGATGATTTGACTCAGACTTCTGCTGCTAAATAATATAGGTGTAAAAAACCCCATGTGTAGTTGCTGTCATCTTTATTTGTTGAGAAGAAACCGTATTCAACCACTGAAGATGAAAAGTAGAACTATTCCTACTCCCCAAACTTCTGGTGCCTGCACAGGCAGGCTAGTGAGGCTGTTTGGCCTTTACATCGTCTGTCAAAGAAACCTATTACAAAGCTTGAACTTAACAACAAGCAGCATTTGGATGTTAACTAGTTCATGTTTTACATAGCTTTGGTGTAGAATGTAACGCAACAGTTCAGTTCATACTGGCGGGGAGGGCAGGGTATAAATCGAATAAAATAAATAAATAAAATTATATTCCGCCATTTTACCTATCTCTGACTTTAGTTTAGACAGTTATCTTTTTTGTTTGCATTGTTGTTTTCCAGTTCAGTCCTAGCCCCATTATGTTGTTCGTTCATTAGAGAACTTTGCTGTTTGACTGAATTCCCCCCCCCTCATATTTTATAATCCACCTTGACTCTCAGTGAGAAAGGCAGGCTATAAGTGAAATTAATAGTAATAATATTGATAATCTACATGTATATAGCAGAGAGTCATAACAACTGACAAAGTAAATTACAAATATTAGGTAACAAACAATTACTTATGGAAATAAAAGAACAAAATAACCGCACTTTCTCAATGATGAACTAAATCATCTAAATTTATTTATTTATTTATTTTATTAATTGAATTTATACCCCGCCCTCCCCGTGAATGGGCTCAGGGCAGCTAAACTATGCACTTCAAGTAAATGGCTACTCCAAGAATGAAATCAGAAGAGTGATTAAACCAAAGGTAAAGCAAACATCTGAGGAAAAACAGTCTCCCACAGGAAAAAGTGTTTTTGCCATATATCAAAGGAATCACTGATCAGATGGGAAAACTTATGAGAAAACACAACCTACAAACAGTATTCAGACCCACCAGAAAAATACAAAAGATGCTATGATAGGCAAAGGATGGAATAGACTCCCTCACTTCTGCAGGAGTATACCGCATACCCTGCAGTTGTGAACAGGTTTACATCGGGACCACAGAACACAGCATCCAGACAAGAATAAAAGAACATGAAAGACACTGCAGACTTGGCCAACCTGAAAAATCAGCAGTGGCTGAACATAGCCTAACAGGACACAGTATCTTATTCCAAGACACTGAAATGCAGGACAACACATCCAGTTACCATGCCAGATTACACAGGGAAGCTATTGAAATTCATAAACATAAACACAATTTCAACAGGAAAGAAGAAAGTTTAAAAATAAATACTGCATGGTTTTCAGTCCTGAAAAACACAAAATGTTCTACATCTTACAACAGTACTACAGATAGGATTAGAATTTCAGCAGCCAATCCATATGCAAATGAACCTCCTCAGAAAAGCTCCTCTATTAGCATGTTACAGCCTGGGAAACTCCTACAAGATAATGATTCAGCCCTACCCTACCTTCCTGAGTAGATATAAATTACCTGCCTACCATTTTTCTTCTCACTTTGACTGAGGGAGTACTCCATCTTTCTGTGTTATAACTGTGAGGATGCCAGTCACAGCTGCTGGCGAAACGTCAGGTACAACAATGCCAAGACCATGGCCATACAGCCTGAAAAATCTACAACTACCAAAATAATTATCTATTGTAGTGTGAACACGCCAGGGTCAAGGGCCACTCACCCATCAGAGTATCTCATCCACCCACCTCTCCAGCACATATAACCCAACAACCAGGAAATGCTGTCACTTTAATTGCTTTGATGTCGCAGCCGACTCATGCCATTGTCTTATTTCAGCCAGGAGGTCTATCCCCCCCTCCAGCTGCTTAAACTCAGTTTCCAGGCTGTCTTCAGGCATAGGCCCTTCCTAAGGTCCTTTTAGTCATTGATACAGGTGTGTGCATCCATCCTTCAGAGTTAAGCCTTGAGGTGGCTGGATTATGAATATCCCACAAGGTGTTACCTGCTGTATTCCTGGGTAGGAATACAGCCCTTCCAGGTCTCACTCAGTTTATAGTTCCTCCAAGATGCAAGGACTCCTACCCTTACTTGCTGTTCTCCTCATCAGCTTCCTTCCTGTACCAGTCAGTCACTTCTTCCTGCTGGGACCTTTTATCTGTCTTCTCTTGGCCGCTTCCAATTCCTGCCTCCCTTAACTTACTCTTGATGAGACCCTGTCTCCCAAAGAGAGCTTTCTAGCAGAGGTGGCTTTTCCTCCACAGGGAGCTAGTGCTGGCTGTCAGAGCCTGGGTCTGTTCCTTAGCTACCTCTGTAGACCCTCCTTGTTATTCTTCTGCCCTGCAGCTATACTGCTGCCTCCCTTAGGACTATACTTCTCCTCCTACCTCTTCTTCACAAGGGTCAGGATGTTCTGGGGTGGTAGTAAGGCTTTCTGGTATACGACATTGCTTATATTACTGTTAGGAACTAAACTAATTTTCTTCTTGCCCCTGCTCTTGAGCATCATACATAAAGTTGCCCATGTGCAAAGCAAGCCTTTTGTAAACCAAGATAAACACTTCCTTTTATTATTATAGATGTCATCCATTTATACCATTCCTTTCTCTCCAGAGCAGACCCCAAATGGCTTACATCATTCTCCTGTTCTCCATTTTATCCTCACAATAATAAACCTGTGAGGGAGGTTAGGCTGAGTGTGTGTGACTGACCCAGGTTCACCCAGCAAGGGATAATCTGGGCCAGGATGTCCCAGTACCCTTCATTTTTGGAAGTGCAACTCTTATGATCACCTTGGAGTTGGTGGCCACTTTTGAGATTTAGAATTATTTTCTGTTGAGTCATGCATGCCATGAATGGACAAATATCTGGATCATTTTATTGTTATAATAGACTGACAATCGAATGTTGAGATCTTTGTTGTGAAGCTTGCCATTTTTGAAGGGGAATTCATTGTTACCAGAACCTACTACTTAAGCCCTCACCCCCTATATAATTTCGCTGACCTGTTGTGACCCCAATGAAAATCATATAAATAAAATGTTATAGATTTAATTGAACATGATACCAGCTGAAAAGACACCACAGAGAAAAAGTAGGGAAATATAATGTTGTCAAGTCCACCGGATGCACTCTTTTCATTTTCTTTAGTCCCTTTACTCCAGGAAGTCAGCCTGTATATTGCTATTTAAAAACACTTAAAATTAAAATGTGAGGCAAGGTGACCTGGTTAAGTATTATGTACTGAGGAATACATGGAATATGAAAATGTAGAGGGGTGGGAGGGCGACAGCTTCATAATGTCCCTTGGTCAATTTGGCTGTACTTTTTGGTCTGGTGGATATGGAGGAAAGGAAGAGAAACACATCTACTATTTAGAAGTCTAAAAGTAGTGGTGTTCAATATAACATGAGCAGTTCATTTCCCCAGTAATTGTGAGGTCATCTGAAAAGGTGTATGTGTTTTTTGAGATTTAAACTCCTTGAGGAAAAATCGACTTCAGTGGACATGGGGATCTCCACTGAGTATACAGAAGTCAGCATACATTCCTTCAAACTGCATGCTAAACTTTTCCAGATGTTGAGGAGAATCTGGTTGCCCCAACTCGCCTGAAGATCAGCAGAGCTTTGGATTATAGCTGTCACTTCTTGTGACACTTTTTAAAACGTTATGTATGGCTTAAGACTCAGCCTTAGCATCTTGCTTTGCAGTAATGGAGTAAGATCAATATTTGTGGTAACAAATTTTGATCAGGAATTACCTTTATTTTAAATCCCATTTTCTTCTGCCAAATTTTTAAAAACTTGGAGTTTAAATAAATGTTGGTTGTTAATAAATTATTTCCCAACCCAATTATTGTTCAGGAATCTCAGAGCAGCGAAGTGTGTGGGCACTGTTGCCAACTGAATGGGTTCTCTGTGTTTGTTTTTGTCTTGTTCTTTACTTCTATGATCCTAATTTAACATGCTGTGCATGTTAAATGTGAATCATTAACAATTTTTGGTAGCCGTTTTAGTTCCCAAACCTGTTTTGAGAAGTACGCCCAGTTCAAGTTGTGCCTCTTCAGTTCCTCTGCTATTCTTCTGCTATCTGTGATGTCTGAGACGATTCATAGGGAAGCCCGGCAATAAGAAGTGTGCTGATACCCGTGTTGTTAATAGGGCCAAGGGAACCAGCCTCCCTCCCGGTAGGATTGCAAAGGGTGTCAAGAAAGCACTTTCCCCCAGCAAGACTGGCACTTGTCCCCATCAGCTCTCACACTGGAATGGAGCAGCACATACTACTGCTTGCCTTACAGATGCTCTGCTCTGCTCTGCTGAAAGGAAAGAAGAAATGCAGGGGAGAAGTAAGGAATACCTACATGGTAGATAAGTTTGTTCTGTTCTGTCTGTAAGAATTAATAGCCTAGGGTCCACGTAAGACTGTGCCATCAGCCAGGATCATTCCAAGCTTTGCTTGCTTTGTTTGTTTCTGTAGTGTATTGTTGTATATGATTAAATTGACTGGCTTTGGGGGAGTGCTTTTTGTGAGCCTCTTTGGGTCCCTGCAGGGAAAGAAGGAATAAATGCCATAAATAAATACAACAGCTGTTCTCTGTGACCAAAACATACAGTCTGACTGTAGACTTTGAAATGTGATTTCCAGGCTTCCTTGTATGCTGTTTCTTATGACACACAGCTTCTTTCCATCCCCCCCCCATCTATTTGGAAAGGCAGAGTAAAAACCTTTTAAAATCCTTTCAATAACATACTTCGTCTTCCCCATTCCCCCTCCGCAACCCCCACCCACCCAAAAAACAAATTATGGGACCACTTAAGCTGATGGTGGTTCTGTGTCAGAAGAATAATGGAGGGAAAACTGTAACATCCTGTTTTTGCAAGTCAGACTAGATCAATGTGCCTTCAGGCATTTAATAGATGTGATATTCAATGTTGGAAACAAGAACTCTGCCTTTTTCAAAAAATTATTCTGGAAATTCAAACTGTGCTTTCTCCGCAGAATTCTGTTATTTGCTTTTCTGCTATTTGTTACCGTGTGTTTCAGAGTAAGATGGGGGGGGGTGCATCTGTGGAGGGCAGGTTGTGGAAGTTCTGTGTATGGAGAGCTTGTTTCAAACTGTGAATAAGGGGGAAGAAAGATGGGAATAAGCTGCCATTTCTTTCTCCTTCCAGTGATGGCAGCCTAACAGTGAAGGTTTCCTCACACATAAAAGTGCCCATTATTTGAGCAGAAGAGGACAGGTAAGAATTAGGGAGCCCAGTCTGTTAGTTCCTCCCAGTAGGTGAGTGTCCTGTTTCTTGGTTTTCACTCTGCCCTGTGAGATAACAAGTGACTCAAGCACCACCATGTACAGAATTTACTTCTGTTTCTGGCATGAGTCGCCATGCTGTGAACCAGAAAGAGCAGAAACACTTGTACCCAGGACTCTGTGCAGGAAGAACACAATGGTACCTGACAAATGTTGCTGGACTTTGCTGCTGTATTAACTGTATTTGAGTTGAGTCATGTACTTAACAATGCATGATAGCTTATGCTTGAATTGTCAAGGTTAATGTAGATTCACTTCTATCTAATTTCATTGAAAAAAAACTGGTTATAGATTCTCAAATTACCATTTAAAGAAGACTAAGACACATACAGTTGTCACTCTGTAATAGATTATTCCTCTCTTGACACATAACAGGAAAGCCTCCCATTTTTCCTTTCCTCTAATTACAATGAATAAGAATTATTTCATCCCATGATTATTAAAAGATCAAAAATTTATAGGCAGCATCATGCTGAAGGAAACACTTTCACATATGGAACAATCCCAGAGAAATCCCCTTTTATCTTCAGTACGTTCCTTCTGAAAACACAAACTTATTGTTTTTTGTGTTTTGCGTATCTAACAATGAAGACTGGTTCGGTATATTATATAACGTATTTTAGTAGGAAAATCCAATGGTTCATAGTATTTCTAAAAGTAAACAATTTGATTCTTATTTTATCCACAATTAGTGCCATATTGTGTATGATATACTACTGAGCATTCATGTTATAAAGTTATAAACTATAACTTTAAGCCTGTTAAGTAGTCAACTGCATCTTTTCCCCACCCCCATATTTGTGGTTCATTGCCTCTGTTCCTGTCCTTTATACCGGAAGGATAATTTTGCTATGTATCAGCAGTACAGTATAAAATGCTGGAAGATGCTGAAAATGGGAATATGTGGTATGTGTGATTATATTAAAAGAAAATTGTACATCATGCAATAGAGAATTATCAGTGGGACGGTCGCCAACTTTTCTGCATTCTGTAATGAAGCAGTTCTTTCACATACCTCTTTTACTACAATGTGGGTTTGATTGCCCAGAAAAATTTATACAAGGAGCTGGTGGAGCGAACCTTCATCCATCCGCCTTCTGTTTATTCTGAAAATCCCGAGTGGGTGATGGTTGGTGCATCAGCTGTGATGCCTCCTGGAAAAGAGCAATCTTGTCACACTTATACGTGCTTTAGTAAGAAGTCCAGGCTAGACTCTTATAATGCATAATCAACTGGGCTTGCCTAGAATACAATAGCAGGTTTGCAGTGTGTGTATTTTATTATTAATAACTGTGTGCCCTCAAGTCGCAACTGACTCATGGTGACCCCAAGACCATTAGAGCTTAAAGATCTTCAGTAGTTTCCAGCTTGTTTCCAGGCACAATTCAAAGTTCTGCTATTGATCTGTACATCGATTTCACCTAATTCCTTGTACCATAATCTAGTGCCATAGTGTACTTTATTAATAAGGATCTCTTGAGCCTCAGAATTTTTCAGGACATGAAACAGGGTCCTGGGGGAAAGTGGCACAGCTGAAGATCAATTCCACCAAATCCTTCCCTGATTGTTTCCTCAGGATCTAAACACAGAAGTTCACTGTGCATCGAAAATTTGATTTTGAATTTATTTTTAAAGCAGTTTATTAATCACTCTTTAGTAAATTGTAATCCTGGATCAAAGTGGGAGCAGTAGGCTCTGTTTTCAACTGTTTTTAAGACTGTGGCCATGCCACTCCTGCTACCTAGTTTCTCAGGGCGTACTCTCTTCCTTATGTTGTTTACGATCTACATGAAACCACTGAGAGAGAGGTTTTAGTTGATGGGGCTCAGTGTTACTAGTATGCTGGTACGGTACACAGCTGTATTTCTTATTCCCAGCGGGATCAAGAGAGGCACTTGATTTTCTGGATGAAAGTCAGGAAACTAATACTCAATCCACACAAGATTGGAGGTTCTTATGCATTGATGTGGGTAGTGATTGGGTATTGGGTAGCACTCCCTTGAAGAAGCAGGTTCACAGCTTTGGCATGCAGGCAGACTGAGACCAACAGATGGAGATACAAATTTCCACTGTAGTCTGTAGCGTTGTTTTCCAGGTTCTGCTGATTCTACAGCTGTGGCCCTTCCTTAAGAAGTGGGATCTAGCCATAGTAATTTGTGTACCTCCAGATTAGAGTACTGTAAAGAGCTGTATGTGAGACTGCCATTGAGAACTGTTCAGAAGCGTCATCTAATCCAGAACACAGCTGCCTGATAATTTGCTGAGAGATAACTTTCATCATTATTATCATCATGTTTTAATGGCCTGTTGTTTTTTTAATTGATAACTTATTTTAATTGTAAGCTGCCTGGAGCATAATTCTGATGAGGTGAAATAGAAATCTCTTAAATAGATGCACCTTAAAAGATCTAAATTGGTTACTAGTTTGTTTCCAGTCCCAGTTCAAAGTGCTGGTTTTGGCTGGCAAAACCCATCATGGTCTACCACAATGCTCCTTCTAAGCTGTGAAGTCTTGTGAGCAAAAATTCTACTTTGTGAGCTACTTGCATTAAAGTTGTGAGTGAGTGATTTGGCTACTGCATGGATTAGTTTGCTCTAGAGCCATCCTTCCTAAGCTAAGATAAAAATGTGTGAGCCAGAGGCTAAAAAACTATGAGATAGCTCACACTAACTCAGCTTAGAGGGAACACTGTCTGCCACCAGGCTGCCCATGTACAGATATCAGGGTTTGGGTTTTTTTTACGTCATTTATACCCTACCTTTCTCCCCAGTGGGGACACAGAGCAGCTTACATCATTCTCTTCTCCATCATCATTTCAGGCTATCCATCATGTCTTCTCCATCATCATTTCAGGCTATCCATCATGTCATTTTTTACGAGACAGAGATGTAAAGTGAGATTTGCCATGAAAGAGTAAATATTTTCTGCTGATTCCCCCCACCCTTCAGACTGCCTCCCTTTGGTTGTCTGTATGTCCCCCTCCCTGGTCTCCTTCAGTGGCAGTTGAATGTTGTCAGTCATTTGGCTAGTATTCTGTTTCTCCTTTTAATGTTTATTATTCGACTGTTTTATGCTGAGGACTTTTTATTGATTACAGTTGAGTTTTGCAAGTGTCATCCCTTCAGTCATGAAAGGGTTAAGCAGAAGTTTCTCTAAGCTAATAATAGCAAGTTAGGATAGAACCAATTAGGTATCGAGTAGATTCTTCCTGCCAAAGAAGGGGAGATTTTATCCTTAATGAGGTGACCTGAAGATTGACTATTGGCTGATCAGTATATTGGAGACAGTTTGTGCCATTCTGCATGTACACAAGGGGTGGAGCTTTAGGAGGAAATTTCCACTTCTTTGTTCTTAGGGTCAGAGTGTGTGAGAGACTGAGGGAACAAAGACGGAGGTCAGAACTAGAAAGATGAGTTAGATAGGTTGTTGTTGTTTTTCTCTTTCCATGTAACCCTTCCATCATTTTTGTAGTCAACTTTTCCTTAGACGCTAAACACACACGTCCGTGATGCATTATTCTGCTGCGCTTTATTCACTCAGCTAAATATCCAACAATTATGGTTGCCCACAAGCCTGGAGAAAAATGTTCTGTCCCTTAACTAGAGGCTTAATGTGTGGGAAATAAGCAGGTGAAGCTTTTTATGGCATGGAAGTAAATAATATCTGCTGGTAAATAACATCCTATTAAGCCTCTGTTAAAGGGGCAGAGATGTTTTTTCTCCAGGCAGTTGGGAGCCCTATCATTAATGGTATTTTGCTTTGTTGTAAGTTGCCTTGAGCATATTTTTGGAGACGTGGGATAAAAATATTTTATATAAATGTGTAGTTCCTCAGAGAGAGAGAAAATACCTACTTGCATGGCCCACTAGCCAGTTAAAATTAATTACTTTCAGAAGGCAATGCCTGATATGGATAGTAAATCATAGCAATTTACAGAAATCACTTGGGTAAGAATTAGGAGTGCTGGGAGACACATGACTGCCTCTGAAAACAGCTCTGAGTCTTCTGTTCTTCCTTGCTAGTAAAGTCTGTTATTAAAAGAAAGCACATGAGCTCATTGCACTCCATGTTTCCACTACGAACGGAGCAAAATTCATGACAAATTTTGTGTCATGGTTCAGTTCGTACATATTTTAGTCTGTTACTGTAAAACAGAGAGAAGGAGACATGTGACTGCTGTTTTCAGCAGCAGCCACATCTTCAAAACAATCAAATTCCAAAATGTTTGGCAGCTTTAGCACACAAGATCATAAGAAGTGCCCTGTCATTAAATTGTAAGTAATAATTTCATGATGCTATATGTAGAAATGTAGAAGCAATAAGTTTTGTCTTATGTTACTCTTTCATAAAACCAAATAAAAATATTAAAAAAGAAGTGCCCTGCTAGTTCATCAGTCTATCACATTCAGTATCCTGTTTCACACACTGGCTAATAAGTTGCCCTGGAGGACCAGCAAACATAGCTTACAGAGGCCAGGGCCTTCCATGAACTGTTCTTCATAGCACTGGTATTCAGAAGCTCTCCCTCTGAGACAGAGAACATCTTGAAGGGTAATTCCCACCGTCCAATCAGGAAGACAGGAACAATTTTTCAACTTCCTGGCTCTAGCCTGTGGGAGTCACCCTCTTATAGAATCATAGAATCACGGAGTTGGAAGGAGCCATACAGGCCATCTAGTCCAACCCCCTGCTCAGTGCAGGATCAGCCTAGAGCATCCCTGACAAGCGTTTGTCCAGCTGCTGCTTAAAGACTGCCAGTGAGTGGGAACTCAGCACCTCCAAAGGCAACTGTTGCGCAACTCTTACTGTAAAAATTTTTTCCCTAAGATCCAGCCGGTACCCTCCTGCCCTTAATTTAAACCTATTATTGCAAGTCCTCTCCTGCCAACAGGAACAGCTTCCTACCCTCCTGACAGCCCTTCAGATGCATAAAGAGAGCAATCATGTCCCCCCCCTCAACCTCCTATTTGCCTGACTAAACATTCTCAAGTCCTTTCCTCATAGGGCTTGGTCTCCAGGCCCCCAATCATCCCCGTTTCTCTCCTCTGCACCTGCTCCATTCTGTCCACATCCTTTTTGAAGTGATGCCTCCAGAATTGCACACAGTACTCCAGGTGCGTGACTATGACATCTTGCGGTTTGGATGTTATTCCTCTGTTGATACATCCCATGATCGCATTAGCCTTTCCTACCTCAACAGGGAGAGCAGCTAGGGAATAGGCTTTCCCTCTTCAGTCTTAAAATCTTTAACTTGAACAGGTTACCTCCAGCCGGAGGCAGCACAAAAATACACTCAATAAATAAACAATCTGTCTAATCTACTTTTAAAGCCATAATGCTCGTAGCCATCACTACATCTGCTGTCAATGAATTCCACAATATAATTATTTATGGAACAAAGAAGTGCTTCCTTTTCTCTGTCCTGGTTTTGGTGCCTGTTATCTTCATTGGATGCCCCACGTTATAGTATTGTATATAAGTGTATGGGTTGTTTTTTTTCACTTTCTCCACTGCATGTATAATTTTATAAGCCTCTTTCATGCCTCCCTCTTTCTCTCTCTTTTCTGATCCAGCTTTTTTTCATCATGGATGTTATTCCTCTGTTGATACATCCCATGATCGCATTAGCCTTTCCTACCTCAACAGGGAGAGCAGCTAGGGAATAGGCTTTCCCTCTTCAGTCTTAAAATCTTTAACTTGAACAGGTTACCTCCAGCCGGAGGCAGCACAAAAATACACTCAATAAATAAACAATCTGTCTAATCTACTTTTAAAGCCATAATGCTCGTAGCCATCACTACATCTGCTGGCAATGAATTCCACAATATAATTATTTATGGAACAAAGAAGTGCTTCCTTTTCTCTGTCCTGGTTTTGGTGCCTGTTATCTTCATTGGATGCCCCACGTTATAGTATTGTATATAAGTGTATGGGGGGGGTTTCACTTTCTCCACTGCATGTATAATTTTATAAGCCTCTTTCATGCCTCCCTCTTTCTCTCTCTTTTCTGATCCAGCTTTTTTTCATCAGAAACATTAACATACTTTTAAATAGAATGTATAGTTTACATTGTAGATGTAGCTTTCAGTATCATGCTTTCACATCTAGCTCCTTTTAGAAGTATTTGTTAAAAGCCTTTCATGCCACGTTTTTGGCAGATTTCTGTTCAAGAGATTTGCTTTTCCTGTTTCCTGAATGAGTGGTATGCCATTCTACAGGATGATCGTTTGCTTTTTTGAAATTTTGCAGATTTCCAGAGTCACATCAAGGCTTAAGAAGATTTTGTTTTGGTAATAAATCCCAGTGTTTAATTTGAGATCGGCAGCGTATCCACTAGGGATGATGTTTCCTGCCGTATGAAAAACTAGGCCAAATTTAAGGGAATCATATTAAAATGTTGTATCAGTACATATAACAGAAATGTACTGCAGGTTCTTTTCTCTGTCTTTCTCCCTTCCAGAAAAGAGAGTGACAGAGGAACATGATTTTATATATGTATAACGTGTTCAAATTTTATATAGTATTTGTTTATTTTACAAAATTTGTCTCCCAGGTTTTTTGCCCACACAATGGCCACCAAGGCAGTGAACAATTTAAAACATGCATGATAAAAAACGCATTTTAAAATAATTAAAATAACCCTTCTCTTCTTTCTTACATAGCTTACTCATGTACTAAACAAGCAGTTCGCTTATTCTGAAGGTAATTCTCACCATCCAGCAATAATAGTATTTTTTTCAAATTATGATGCTGATGCCATACAAACTGTCTCAAAACTATTTCCTTTTGCACTGAGCATCCAGTCTGATGAACGGTTCTGGGAAACTTGAAAGTTTGCTTACATTGTGAGATTTTGTTGGATCTTAATAAAAATGTTCCATTATTGGAATTTTCCTGTGGACCAAAGCTGCTTAGCTACCTGCAGTTTTTGTCTAGAGGTGGGAAATTGTGGTAGTCTGTTTCTGCAAAAGCCATGAAGAAATTATGGCCTTTTATGGGCAGATTTAAAACTAAGTCACTTCTTAAACATTTGATTTAAAATAATTGAGCCATCTGACTATAAACCGCTACCATAATACAAAATATGGCGGTAATTCTTTTTTTGATATCTCTGGGAAAGAATTACCAAGCATCGTATTCAAAACCTGGGAAATGACCAGACAATTTCTAGTGCTGAAGAGCATCATAGGATGGTCATTTGTTTGTTTGCTCTCTGATGTCCACAAAGATGCCGCATTTCAGCTTTGGTTATTTTACTACCAGTTGAAATGAACTGAAAGTGTTAAGTCACTTTATCTCTTGACACCAGACACCCAACAGATGGTAACATTTGCAAATAGTTGTTGACCTGAACCGGATTAGTTTAGTGACCTAGAGGTGAAAGGCTTGTCTGTCCCATTAATATATCCCATAAGATGCCAAACTGAATTGAACAGTCAATGAGAATCAAAATTGTGTTTGCTTATGCTTAGGGTCACATTGTCTGTTCTGCTTGGGTTTGTATAAATATTTACTCTTTTGCTTTCTGGCACATGCTGCTAAAGTTGCAAAAGTAATAGAGGTTTTTAAAATGTATGTACTTTATCAAGCAGAGCTTATTTATTGCTTAATGAAAGTATGTATTACTGCTATTGCAGGAATTCATAATATGTTAAATCAGAAAATATATCCAGGTTTTAATTGTCTGTGCCACGGTTTAAGTGGCTTTTACTTACAGTCTACGTACTGTTGTTTCAAACTGGTGAAGTCTATTATTCCCATAAATTAAGTCTGTAGTAACAGTACCAGCCTTTTGCATATAAATATATTATTGGATTTCTATAAACGTAGCTTTAAACAATGGATGTACACTTTTTGAGTTCCTGAGAAAAAGCCTTTCCATAAAATCAGTCAAAATGTGTGTATTTATTTAGAAATGATAGAATATGCTGAAAGGGCCATAGATAGAATATGCTGAAAGGTCATTTTAGAAAAATATAAATTAAATTCACTTGCTTCGCTGTATGAGTCCATGGTTTTATCCTGCAAGGTGAATCTCCTTAGACTGAGCACAGAAATCATTTTGGCAGGGCTAGCAAACTCCTAGTTAGCAGAGTGAGAAAGCTCAAATAATTGATCTCTTAATTTAGAAAGGCTTAACATGAAGATAATTGGAGACTGTTGTTCTGTTATACTGTCTGTAAGCAAGCATATAATAAGTGGCCTGTTTTCCCAATTTTGAAAGTTCCCTATTTCTAATTATTGCAAGGTGATTCTAAGCTCTTCAGAGCTTCTCATAATTTTATTAGATCTATGACAACAGTGTTGTCTATATAAATAAATATGGGGTAACCTTGGTTATCACCACAACAAAAACACTAACCTTTAATCATAACCCAACTCTCTCTGATTTATCATAATTTCATTATTGTTTTAATTGACTTGGCTATGAATGAGTTGATCCTATGTGTGTTAAGCTGTATGTCTTGAGTAGGGATGGGCATGAACCGCATTTTTGTGGTTCATATCACTTTGCAAGCCATTTAAAGTTTAAACCCCTGCTTTCTGCTCCCTGCAGCTTTTTGTGGGGAGCAGAAAGCAGGAGTTTCCAAATAGTTGAACAGCAGGGACTTCCTCTCCAAGCCATTTAAACCCTGCTTTCTGCTCCCGGTGAAAAGCCGCAGAGAGCAGGGGTTTCCAAACAGCTGAGCAAGGATCTCCATTTAAACCAAACAGCTGAGAACCATTTAAATCAAAAAAACTGAGCTCAGCTCAGCTGTTTTTCATGAAGAGCAGAAAGTATGGGTAAACCCCGGTTTTCTCCTCTTTGTGAACTGCATCAAAATTCATGGAAGTTTGTACGGCTCTTTACTCTGCGAAAGTCACTTTGTGAACCAGCCAAAATTTGTGATGAACTTTCGTTAATCTGCCAGTTCATGCCCATCCCTAGTATTGAGTGCTTTTAAATTTGTAAATTGTATGTTTTAATCTGTTTTAATTTTGTTAATTGGACTATTCTTTATTTGACTATTATAATTGGACTCCGGGTATGTTTAGCCTGGAGAGGAGATGACTGAGAGGTCATATGATAACCATCTTCAAGTACTTGAAGGACTGTCATATAGAGCTGTTTTCTGTTGCCTCAGAAGGTCAGACCAGAACCAACGGGTTGAAATTAAATCAGAAGAGTTTTTGGTTAAACATTAGGAAGAACTTCCTGACAGAACAGCTACAGAGATTCTAGAAGCCAGTTAAATGCCAACCTTCTCTTCCCAGCCAGTAGAGGAGGTTCCTCTCACTGTTTTGATGGCCCTCAAAACCAGGTGAATGCCTAAATGTGTCTAATGGTTAGACCAGCCCTTACGTTGGAAGAGGGATTTGGTGACTGTGATGTGGCCCTTTCTTACACGCCCAGGGAAATGCTGATCACCACGTTGGAGTCAGGAAGCAATGTTTCTCCAGGCCAGTTTTGCTGGAGATCCTGGAGCTTTTTTGTCATTTTCTGGGCATGAAACAGTGGACACTGGGAGTGTGTGGGGGGGAGGTATTTGTGAATTTCCTGCATTGTGCAGGGGGTTGGACTAGATGACCCTGGAGGTAGCTTCCAACTCTATGATTCTATGATTCTGTTATAATTTATGTCCTTGCAACTTGATTGTTGCATTGTTTGCTGTCTTGCATACATGCATTTTAAATAAATGAATTAATTTTTTTAAAAGCTCCTTTTAATTAAGTATTAGAGCCAGTACAGAAAACAAGAAATAAATTCATATACGGCCATTTTATGGTGTATAGTTAACATATAAACAAGCAATGATGAGAACTTCATATAAGTGTGTTTCTGTGTCATGCAGCAAAATGTATTCTGATGTGAAATGATAAACTTTGTACTTGTGCTGAGTATTACCAAGAGACAATGCAATAAGACCTCTGCTGAAGATACTAGGTGCCACAATGATGTCATGCTGCCCTAGCACCTGGGATTTACCTAACCCTTTTGTACTGGTTTTTAGACCAAGTTTGTTCCTTAGTGGCATTTCTCTATAGAGGAAAGATGGTATTGTAAACTGGTCCTTTTGTCTGTATTGACTTTTACCCTGCTTTTACAGGTCTACCTTTTTAGTAACTGAATATAAAAGCAATTCTTTCCATTTAAAAAATGTGACTTGGTAACCAGGACAATTTCAGCAAGGATAACATCTGAAACTTGGGTCCCGGTCACACGATCGGGATACTGCGCCGCTGAAGGGAGGCAAATGAGAGCTGGAGCAAAAAACAACCACGGTAGCGCGATCCAACGCGCCCCCGTGGAACCGTGCTCCGGCCTTCAGCAGGCGATCAGACGTAGCGTGGCAAAACGGACGTTGCGCGTTTGTGTGCATGTGTGGGATGGGGAATGGCGCTGGCTGCGACGGGCTACCAGCGCTTCCCCAATCAGACACCTGGAGTTGCCGCGCATCATCCGGAAGGTAGTGCTCTGTTGCCGGTACCTTTTCAATGCGTGTTTTCAGGCTGAAGGGACAGATCAGGGACGGGTGCATGACGCTTCCCAGATGTTGCGGTATGATCGCGCCCGTTTGATTTGCCCTCAACCCATCCGTTTCGCAGGGCAAATCCTCCCATGTGACCAGGGCCTTATATTTATCAGATTTGAAACTGAATTTAGCTTGAATTTTCCTCTAGTTCTGTCACAGCCATTTCCCTATATCTTCCTTGAATGCTCTTCAGTTCAGACTTCCTTAATTGATTTGAAGGGGCTGAGTGACTCAAGACCTACTCAGAGAATAATACCCAGAGTGGTTCTTCAATGCTTACCACTCCTGGAAGTAGTCTGTGTTTGCTTACAAGAGTCTCATGTTTGGTGTTCAAGCGCAGAATTGAAAATAGAAGTTGGCCTGACCTTGACAATGTCTCCCTTCCCCATTTTTGTTTTTAAACAGGCATTAGATCAGGACAGAACGGCACTACAGAAAGTGAAAAAATCTGTAAAATCGATATATAATTCTGGGCAAGGTAAGCTTTAGTTCCCTAAATCACAACAGAACTATTTATCTGTGTTTGTGTTGGTCTTTGCTGTAGTGTAACATTTAAATAATGTTATGTATTCTGTTTAAAATATTTGTGTGCCACACCTTTCACTAAAGTGCTTGAAGTAACTCACCATAAGAAAACTAACTCAGTATCCAATTATAATAAAATGCACTAGACTCCACCATGCAGCTCAGGCGAGACATGGTTATAAAACACTACTTATGAACCTACCTGACTTCTACGGTCATCTCCAGAGGCCCTGCTTTGGGTGCCATCACCTTCTGTGATTAGGCAGGTGGCAACCTGGGAGAGGGCCTTCTCGTTCGTGGCACCTAAACTCTGGAACTCTCTCCCCCATGAGATTTATCTGCCCCCTTCTGCTGCCATCTGCTGCCAGTGAGTGAAGACTTTTTTTGTTTTGTCTGGACATTCCCCCAGTGATTCCTCTTTCCTGCCTGATGTTTCAGTTGTTGTCTTATGTTTTTATATGTATTTAGGTCTGGCTTTAATTGTTGTAATGTTTTCTTGTTCTTTACAGTTGGTCTTAAAATGCAATTTTACTATGAATGTTTTAATTGTGAGCAGCCTTGGTGGCCCTTGTGAGGGGAGAAAGGTGGGATCTGAATTTTGTACAATAAAAATAAAATAATACCCTGATGGAACCTTCTCCAAAGGTTTTAATTGGGTGGAGCTAATTAAAACCATTAAAACCTTTGGAAAACCAAAAATAAAAGGGTTCATCTGGAACCTAAAAGAGAGTCAGTCCAGTCCCAGATGAGGCCCTGTGGGGAAGGAACTTGAAAGTGCTGACACTGCTACAAAAATGCCCTGTCCTTGGTGCTAACGTACTGTGCCTAGACTATGGTGGCACACAGAGCAGGGTTTCTGATGAAGATTTCAGTTGAAAGGGGAGCTTGAATGGGAAAGGGGTGTCTTTTGGGGTGCCCTGCTACCGGAAGCAAACCAGTAGACGGTGAAGGTCTTCTAGAAGTGGTGATACGTAGTCCTGGTAACTTAGACTTAGCCAGCAGCCTAGCCAGTAACATTCTAGACGAAGCTTCCAAACAGTTTTCAAAGGAAGATGTAGCTCTTAACTTTGAAGAATGAATCTACTTGGAAGGCATTGGGTTGGATCCAGCCAACTTTTCACTCAGTGTCACCCAATTCGTCCCCCCACTACAGCCCCCATCTCACATGGCTTTTGTACATGCAAGCTGTTTAATCCCCAGCATAGCTTTTTTCGATGGAGCTTTTTCACCAGCAGGAAAGTTGTTTGGATCCAACCCATCGTCCTAAGTAGTCTTGAGTGCTGCTTTTGTCAGTTCACAGCTACTAAATTTTCTTTGTATAGCAGAAGCATAATTGAGTGGAACGGTTATAGCAACAACGCACAAAGTAAATCTAAATTTTGTGGCAGGTTTTAAAAATTACTTGACATCTCTTTTGATAGATTATTTTCTTCCTTCATTGACATAATTAACTGCTAACAGGACATTTACTTAACAGAATGTTAAATTCATGTGCCTAATGCCTAGAGAAGGTAAACTTGTCTATTGAGTAGTAGTCAGTGTGTATATCCTGTGCTATAGCTCAGGGTCCTGACTATCAGCAGTGGCCAGACAGAACTCTCAAGGAAGTTTATAAACCAGAATATGATGATTATATTCATCTCCTACAATCTGTCCTGCTGGCAGGGGTATGTTGTCTCTAAAAGTGGAACTGTCAAGTATGACTGTTGAGAGAGTTAGTATACCATAGGGGATAACAGCACACTTTTTGAGCCTGGAAATTCCTAGATCAACTCTTGTGTCTTCCATTGACTTAGTGAGTTACCTTAGGCAAACCACTCTCAGTTCCCAGTCTCTTATGTGGGAATAGTAATGTCAGCTAGCTTTATAAAATCAGTGTAAAAATAACATGAGAAATCTTTAATCTCTTAGGCCCAAACAGTATGAAATAGGAACAAGAAACAGGCCACAAAATACTTCGCACACCCACATAGGTCTTCTCTCCCCTGACCCCCTCTGTTTGGGTTCAGCATTGCATGTGACTGCTGCTAGGTCTAGTTAAAAACAGCACCTAAACTGTTTGTGAGACCCTGGTTTGTCGAAGTGAGCTTTAAAACATGTTTGGTTTCATATTAAGCAGCATTCAAGTATGTTCCCCAGAGAGCACTACGGTCAGAGTCCCAAAATCATTTGGCCCTCCTGGGTCCCAAAGATGCCAGGCTGGCTTCAGCCATGGCCAGGGCCTTCTCAGTGGTGGCTCCGCCCTGGTGGAACAAGCTCTCAGAAGATACTAGGGCCCTGCAGGACCTTTTACAGTTCCACAAGGCCTACAAGACAGAGCTCTTCCACCAGGTCTTCAGTTAAGGAGCCGCATCTAACAAACTAAGACGCTGTGCCCAATACCATCATTGACAGCTTGAGCTTCGCTGACCCTAAAACCAATTGCTGACTGTATCTCTATTATGGCTGATGATACTACTGTTTCACACCACCATACAAATTGATCACTAGCACTTTATATTGTGTTTTACAGCTATATTTATATTTGTTGTTTTTATCTGTCTAAATTTTATGTAAGCCACCCTGAGTCTGCTTTGGCAGGGAGAGTGGGGTATAAATCAAATCAATAAATAATAAATAAATCTGTATTTTAAACTTTGGTTCCAAATTTGTGTCCAAACCAGACCTTTGAAAAACACTACATAATATATCATAATGGCTTGGAGCCACTGATAGACCTGTTCCCATGGATTTATTCTTGCTAAACGTTACTTTTTTCTCATGTGGTGATGAGTTAATGGACTGATTTTGCATTGTGCAAAGATGCAGTTCTTTTGGTAGTAATGGTCTTTGTGTTTGTCTTTTTCAGTGAATGAACATGAGTTTGCATTTTGTGAGTGAATAATTTTTCCATATTCACTCATGATTTTATAGACATCTGCCATTTCCTTCCCCCCAGTACATTTTCCTATGCTAATAAATGCCTGGTCACTATTTTAAAAAAACAACCTATGGAATATTGCGGTTGCCCTTTTATTTATTTCAAAAAGTTCATTGTGTGACATTAGAATCAGGAGCAGCTTGCACAGAATCGTAGGAAAACAGAGGATATTCCACGGACTTATTTCATAGAGTATGAATTCCTCAAAAGAAAATAACTGCTAATGTGTACACTTAAATTAAAAGGGCTCTTTTAAAAAGTTTAGCATAGTTTGTTTCTGAGCTATTTTCACATACTTTTGTTTATATTCCTAATAAACAGATTGCATCATTTTGAGTCCCCTTTTTGAGAACTCTTCTTCTATTCTTGTCCCACCAAGATTCAGAATTTTAATTAACAAACTGCATGTTTGCTTTTGGATCTCAAGAGATAACCAGGAGCTCTTCCGGTTTGTGGATCAGCGATGGCGGTCGTTCTCCCTGGACCTCGGGGAAACGACTCGCACACCAGCGGTATGGAGGGGTGCAACCTCAATTAGCACTCACATGGAGCCATTGCGATAGGCTCCAGGCCATAGGGCTTTTGAGGGGCAGCCTCTTCAATGGCTAAATGCCGGAGAATTGAGGCTTCCCTCCGCCCTGATGGTCCTGCCGCTGTGTGGCCCTTGGGCACAAGCTGATTCGACTGGGACAAGCGCCGGAGATCGAGCGGAATATCGTTTACTGTGAGCAAGGTCAGAGAAATGACCGACAATGAACGTGAGTTCAAAGTAAACAGAATAATTTAAAAGCGAAGTAACCCCCCCCCCCGGTAGGAAAAGCGGAACACAAAGAGGGATGCCTCTTATGCGAACGGACAGATAAGCGTAACAAAGGGGACAGGGGGGAAACAAGCAGCAATTTTGTTTTGAGAGACTTACTTGAGCGCTGACATCGAGGTGACGATTTTTCGAATCTGCGAGAAGCAGTTTGGAATGGTAAACAATCGTATAAAATGGCGGCCTCGCAAAGAAAGTTTAAAGCGAAACCGGCGGGTAGTCAGAGCCCAAAACCGGGAGCAGACGTCATGAAAATGTTAGCAGATATGCTCAAGCCGGTGATGGAGCAACTCGATGGTATTACCCAGCAACTGACCTTGCTGAATCAAAACTTCGCATCCCAGCAGCTACAACTGGCAGAAACGGCGAAGAAGGTGGAAAATACGACTGAGAGAATTAAACAGACAGACACCACAAACAAGAAAATGAAGAAAAGAATGGGGGAAGTTGAAGCAAAACAAAATTTACAAGAAAACCGTTTGTTACAGCTACAAATGGAAAAAGCCAACATGATTCTCAGATTCCAGGGAGTTCCTGAATCGCAAACGGAGGATCTGAGGAAGTTGCTCAGTGAGATTATTGCTCCAGCAATAGGCTCTACAGCGGATGAAGTGGTAAAAGAGATGGAGACTGCTTATAGGGCATACTCCAATTATATTTTTTAAAAAATAGCCTGCCTGGAGAAATTGTGGTCAGATTCTCAGATTAAAAGTGACTTCAGCAACTCCACTGAAAATGGGGAATATAAACATTAAAACTTTAAAAGACATTCCATTTGAATTTTGCCAAAAGAGGAAAAGCTATAAGGACTTAATTTCCTTTCTTCAAACCAATGGAATTTCGTACAGGTGGGCGATCCCAGAGGGTGTCATCTTTAAAATCAATGACAAAAGAGAAAAGATTGACTCTGTTTTTAAAGCCAAAGAATTTTTGCGACGCCAGTTGGGAATGGAAGAAGAATCCAAAGATGAAGAATCGAAATCAAGTGACTCTGCTACCTCTGGAACGGAAGAGGACTCTGCTGTAGAAACAGGTGCAGGCGCAACGAAAGTTACATATGATTTCAGAGACAGAAAACCGAAGTAAAGGCAGAAGGACTCTGAAAAATGCCTTTTGAAGCAACTAACAAGAAGATGCTCAGAAAGTTCTCTCACAACAACTAACATACTAACATTGAAGCCGAGACAAACAAGAACTCTACAAGTATATTGTTGTACTTTTATTCATAACACTTAGACTAACACGGATATGATCTCCTCCTCTTGGGTTTTTAGTGTAGTGTGGTTATCTATCCTTTATCCTTAGATGTTATCCCCCTCCCTCATATTTTCTTTGTAGTTTTGTAGTCTTATAAAAAATAATTAAAACTATCCCTCCGGGGATAAAAAAAAAAGATAATCAGGAGAGAGGGTCTAGGGCAAGCCTTTTTCACAAAAATTAAATATGTTACAATGGGAATAACTCTCAGTAGCTTTAGAATATCAAATCAGTTACCTTGGCTTGGATTCTTAGCAGCACAATTGGAGTTATGCTAGAGGAAGGCACCTCCCAGTTACTGCTGTCTTCTTTGTCTCTTGAAAATGTTCTCCTTTAGGTGGATGGACATAAAGGAATGCTGTGAGGAGCAAACTGGGAGTCTGGGGCAGGAGGGGGAAATTGACAGAAGTTGCCCACCCCACCTTTGCACACAGAACAGCCATTATCGCGGAGGAGCTCCTGCTGCTCTAACTTTGTGCCATGATAGAATCCAAGCTTTAATGTTGACTTCTAGGAAACCTTAAATAAAAAGGCAATATTTTTATCTATGTAAGGAAATACTTTTATCTTGCCTTCCCTCTCTCCAGTGGGGGCTTAAGGCAGTTTGCAAAAATGTGCTCAATAAAAGTCAATAAAACGGCTATAACAACAACAAAACTAATTAAAAACCACAGTAAGCAAGTATAATATAAAAGCAATAACGGGCTCCAGTTGCTATTAACAACAGGAACCCATTTAAATAAAACTGCCTTACGTGCCTCCCACGTAAATATACTGACCTCCAAAGTGAGCCCATTTCATACAGTTAAGGTTGCTGTCAGGAGAATTCATGGAGAGAGAGCAAGATGGGTACCCATGTTAGTCTGTCTGTAGCTGTAGAAAAGAGCAAGAGTCTAGTAGCACCTTGAAGACTAACAAAATGTGTGGCAGGATATGAGCTTTTGTGAGTCACTGCTTACTTCTTCAGAATCCATGAATGAGCAATACCACTGTGGAGGATGGGGCAGTGAAGAGATGATGATGTGAAAAAAATAACTCTAGAATTGTGCTGTTACACCACATATTAATGAGGAAATGGAAGAGAAAGACAGAAGTTCACTGTGACTTGCATTCTGTACAGGAGTAGGGGACCTATTAGAGAAGGGCTATGGCTCAGTGGTAGAGCATCTGCTTGGCATGCAGAAGGACCCAGGTTCAATCCCTGGCATCTCCAGTTAATACAACCAGACAGTAGACAATGTGAAAGACCTCTCCTTGGAGCCTGGAGTGCCACTGCCAGTCTGAGTAGATAATACTGACCTTGATGGACCGATGGACTGATTCAGTATCAGACGGCTTCATGTGTTCAGCCCCAATACTTAATAGCATCTAGACTGCTAAGAATGCTGGGGAGTTCCCTTCCAACATGATTAGTACTCCTACTCATGGAAACTCTCATTGAATCAGTGGTGAAAATGAAACCTACAGTATTTGTTTATAAATGTTTAATGTTGATTGATAAGTATGATATGCAGAATATCAGAAATGGATGGAATAAGGAGCTAGATAGTCTTGTTTTGCCGAAGCAATGGGATATAGCTTTAAATGTTATACCTGTTGTTTCTGTGAGCTTTAAGCTGCAATTTATTCAGCAAAAAAAAAATGTTTAGGTTATACAGGATACCCCAGTGTGTTTTTTAGTGAAGGACTAAGTCAGTTGTCTATTTGCTGGTGCTGTAATTTACAAGATACATTTCTTAAACACGTGTTTTGGGCCTGTCCAGTTATCTGGTCTTTTGGGGAGGAAGTAATTACTCATATCAATTCATTTCTCATTGAGAATGCTTATGTAATTTTAAACTATTGGCCTGTCCCCTGGAGACTGATAGTCAACTAAAATGGACCCTTCGTGCCCTTACTGTTGCTTAAAGACTAATAATTTAACATGGTCTTTAATCAAGTGGGTTGAGGACCTTACAACCTTATCAGCATTTGAATATATGGCGTATAGACAGCAATGGCAAATGAATGTATTTTTAGATATTTGGAAACCTTTTATGTATGCTTACTATCATTATTATATTTTGTTAGTATTTTTGTTTGTTTCTGTTTGAGTTAAAAATTAATAATACCATAAGAGAAGTCATGTTGGATCAAGCCAATGGCCCATCCAGTCCAATACTCTGTGTCACACCCAGGTGCCATCAGGAGGTCCACCAGTGGGGCCAGAACTCCAATAGCCCTTCCACTGCCCCCCCCCATTAGAAGTTAAAAACCTAGTTAGTACTCCTGTTAAAGGCCTAGTTTATCTTCGGAGTACAGACATGACTCAGTGATGTGATTGCTCCTAGACGTCCCCTACAAACCATGGAGGGCATTTGGCTTCCTAGTTCACTGAACAAAATGAGTTGGCAGTCAGCTAGTGTGCAAGTGGAAGAAATGTGGTGACGGTTACCCAGCACAGTTCGGATCTTCATCTCTGCTCTGTGGCCATGATGGCAGTGAGGCATGCCTGCTTTGCTGCCCCCGCAGCATCTATGAAAAGCAATCCAGCTGACCTTTCTGTGTTGTCGAATGACTGCTTCGTCTTGCCCTGATTATTTTATTAAGCCGGTTGCCAGCTGCAGCCTTTTCTCAGCAGACACAATTTGGCTACAGTTGTTCATGTTCTGATAGCATCCAGATTGGATGATTGCAGTGCAGTCTACTTGGGACCACCCTTGAAAACGGTTCAGAGACTTCAAGTGGTAAAAAATGCTACAGCTGGATTAGTATCTGGAGCTCACTGCAGGGAAGACATTGTGGTAAATTCAGTTTCCTTGTTGTTACCTTTAAAGTCCCAAATCAGGGGTCCCCAACCTTTTCATGCCAAGTGAGTGGGCTTTTCTGCGGTGCTGCCTGCTCATAGAACTCCCAGATGAAGTTTGGCTGGTGCCAGGCTTTGCTACTTTTAGACATATGGTTAATCCTTTCCCCCCTTTTCATCTAAGAGGTTTTTTATGGGGAGAGGGCAATCACCGTGGTTTTCAATTTATATTTTAACCTTTTTATTGCTTGCTTCCTCTTTATATGTTTGTAGTCCCATCAGGGTTGAGTAAAGAGCATAGGATTGAATCCAAAGGTTGTGTTCTGTAAGTAGAGGGCATTTCCAAAATAGAAGAGGGGTCCCCCCCCCCTTTGATATATACCATATTGCATGAAGTTGCCGAAGCGTCTTTGATCCTCTGAATTGGCTTCTGGGGAGTGCAGGAAGGGGGAAGCAGGAAAGTCCCTTTGCATGAAAACGTCTTCTTGTATTGCTCTGGAACTGTTGTTAGCAGGTTGCTAGTTTTGTATAGTGTTTATGCATGCAATTATGCCATTTGTTTAAGCTAGGCAGGAGAACAAATATTTGGAACAAGCAGAAAATCCTTAATAATTCTTGCAGGAAATGGTGAGAGAGTGGTTAGTGAAACTCCGTAGTCCTCCCCTCAGGACCACATAAGCGATACACCCAGAAAGTGAAATTGCCAGTATTATGTGGATACGCTAATACATTTATAGAAGAACACTCCATTCAATAAATTGAAACTAAATGTTCATTTTTCAGTACAAGTTAAAGCAAAGTCAATGTAAACCATTGCACACATATTAAACATAGTGGTTGCCCTGCACTTGTATTTAATGTTTGGCCTCCACATTAAAAAAAAAAAAGGTCTGTGTGCTTTTGCAGAACTTTTCTGTGCTGTTAACAATGAAGAAATCTGATGCTGTTACTCTGACTTCATGAATAATGGGCCAGTTGTATGAGCATTGAGCAAATTTAGTTGTCATATAAAGAAAAGTTACTGATTTATTGTTTTCCGTTCCTATTCAGAGCAGTATGATAAGAGATACTGTCAAACAATAAGGGTACGGTGCAACGAATGGTGGAAAAAGTACACAGGTAGAAGATGAAGTAGTTGATGCAGCCATCTTTTGGATGACCTGGTTCAATGCAGCTTTTATTCCTTCCTGCTAAAAGTTTTTTTGTTTGTTTTTTTGGAAGTCTCTCCCCTTCACTTTGTTCATGTGTTACAGTGCTATTAGTTCAATAGCTGCTGGTTGGCATGATGGTTCCAAAGAATAGGTGATACGTACAATGGTATCTGATCCAGTAAAAGATATTTTTACCTACTTTCCATTTCTTACTCTGCTGCTATCAGTTTGTCCTAGCTCTATTTGCTTTCCACTGTTCTGGTAGCTAAAATTCCAGCAGCCAGATCTATGTATTTTTACTTGGAAAAAAATTTCCACTGATTGCACCCTTAGTTTGCCAGCATGCTATCAATGATAGGTCCATCAATGGCTATTAATCATTATGGCTAAATGGAACCGACATGATCAGAGACAGTGTATCTCTGAATACCAAATGATGGAAAAGGGCAACAGAGGGATACTTTAGCTTCCAAGCTCTGTTTGTAGGCCTTCTATTTGCTTTCCACTGTTCTGGTAGCTAAAATTCCAGCAGCCAGATCTATGCATTTTTACTTGGAAAAAAAAATCCAATGATTGGACCCTTAGTTTGCCAGCATGCTATCAATGGCTATTAATCATTATGGCTAAATGGAACCGACATGATCAGAGACAGTGTATCTCTGAATACCAAATGATGGAAAAGGGCAACAGAGGGATACTTTAGCTTCCAAGCTCTGTTTGTAGGCCTTCTAGGAATCCTTTTAAAAAATAAATAAATATGGGAAATGAGAGGCTGCAGTACACAGACTCTGTTGGTCTGATTAAGTAAGACTCTTCCAATGTTCTGTCTGTTGAGCTAAGCTCGTAATAGAATATCTAATATTTCATATTAAAAATGCATAAGCTGGAACATCTAAGCTTCTTTTCTAATATGCCCTGGACCATGTTTGCTTATATTCACTGTGAGTTTTCCTCTCTTTTTATTCTAGGTGTCTACCAATCCATTTTATTGTCCTAAACTCATCCATAAACCAAGGGGCTACAGGGGTATAGCAGGAAGCCAGAGGATATCTGGAAGTAATTGTCAGTCACTTGGGTCTTTTCCACAAATTGACCAGGCCATGTTCTAGACCCACATGACCCTGCTTTCTTCCTTTAGTCTGTCTGACCCTTTATCTTTAGTACTCAACTAGGAAGGCTAAACAATATGTCTCTCCCCCCCCCCTGCTTCTGAAGGGTGTCTGTGGCAGAGTTTAAGATTCCTAGCATTTGTTTCCTGAGTGTCATCAGGAGAGATGTTGTCTGTTATATTTTTTTCTTCAGTGCAGTTCAAAAAATGGTTCTTGTTAATGCAGGCTTAAAATCAGCTAGACGTATTGAGCCTCCAAAAGTAATTTGGCATTCTAGTAGTTGACTGGTTTAATGGTTTAATTCTTTATGTGGCAAAATTAGCTACTCTTGACATAGCCTGCAGCTGCAAAAAGGCAAAACTTGCAGTGACAATCTTTGCTGCTCTTCTTAGATGTGCTAGTTCTTCACAAGTTGATTTTTTCAAAATTCTATGGTGACGTGCAAGTATATACAATATTGTAGGAAGCTGAAGCAAAACAAAAGGTCAGATTCATGAAATCACTCAGACTGTAGAGTTATAAAGTTAAGGGTCTTTATTAAAAGCATGTGTTTCAGAAGAGATTCATGTTCAGTTCATATGTCACATAGGTGGTGGAAAGTGCCATCAAGTCACAGATTACTTATGGTGACCCAGTAGGGTTTTCAAGGCAAGAGATGAACAGAGGCGGTTTGCTATTATCTGCCTCTGCATAGAGACCATGGACTTTCGTGTTGGTCTCCTATCCAAGTACTAACCTGGGCTGATTTGGCTAAGCTTCTGAAATCTGATAAGAGTGGGCTAGACTGGAGCATCGAGGTGAGGTTCTATGTCACATTTTCCTGGAATAAAGATTTGGACAGTGATTCCAACCTGTGGGAGGGTGGACATGTGCACTTAAGTTAGCAGGGAACATGCAGTGAATGAATGTGCAGAATTGCCTCTGCTGTTGAAAATGAATAGAAGTTATCACTGTTACGCTCATGCACTATCCTTGCAGGTCAGTGTTTTGAATAAAAGGATTCCATCAAGGCTGGGGAACTCCACTTCATGGTAGCGCTACTGCCATTTGAATGAATCAGTAGTCTTTATTGGGGAGCGTCATATGTTTGTATGACCCTGTATGTGCAAATTGAAATACTATAATATTTAGTATATTTCAAGTCTGACTTCCAAAATTTGTGATCTAAAATTAGCAGAAAGTGTAAGTGTTTGTAAAAGGAAATAAACACCAACAGTGCCATCTTAGTTACATCCTTCTAAGCCCATTGACCTCAGTGAACCCAGAAGGATGTAACTCTGCTTAGGATGGAACTGTGAATTTTCTAAAGTTTTGAATAATAAAATCAATTCATCATGTCTGCTGGGTTACTTGAGAACTACAGCTGGTTCCATTTAATTATACACGTTGCATATTTAAGGGCTTTAAAGTACAGTGTAGAGAGTGTGAGGAAAAAAGGGGCTGAAAAAGCCAAAACCAAGCTTATCCAAGAATGTGTGTGTCGGTTAAGTTACTTTTTACCATGGTAGTCAAAACATGGATGTGGTGTTGGTGATCTTTTTTTTATTATTATTATTTTGCACTTTGTAGTTTTCAAACACCAACACTTGTAGTGTTCAAACACCACCAAGAAGCTCACTGCAAATAGCAATTTTTAGCCATTTTCTTCTGCAAAGCCATTTATCCAAAGAAGGTTGATCACATTTATTTTGTTGTCACATAAAACACGCAGTCTTTTCTTAACATACTGATTGTATAAATAGGCAATGGCATTTAGTTGGTTCAGATGAAACTATCGTATCATTACAAGAAATTCTTGTGATGACATGTCATTTTTGCATTACATTCTTACTTGCAAGCCATTCTTCAAATTCCTGCTCTGAAATTAACTTGGTGCATGTCAATCCTCATTTCCAGGCCAAAGGAACTGTGATAATCTCCCAAGAGATTTAGAAGACTACAGAACCCTAAATAACAGTGTCTTTACCTTGAAACACCCAAGGCTTTTTCAAAATATTGCTCTTTTGGAGAAATGCTTCTGATTGTCATTGCGAATGCTATGGATTGCTGCAATATTTATTTTGTACCTTTTCTTCTACAGAACATGTTCAAAATGAAGAGAACTATGCACAAGTACTAGATAAATTTGGAAGTAATTTCTTAAGTAGGGATAATCCAGACCTAGGAACGGCTTTTGTAAAGTTTTCCACTCTAACTAAAGAATTGTCAACGCTGCTGAAAAATCTGGTAAGGGTTTCTAATGCTCTTCTTTTGTTCAAAATATTTTAAACCAGTATTGTTTTCTTTAATGGATGTGGAAAGTGCCATCAAGTCACAGATTACTTATGGTGACCCAGTAGGGTTTTCAAGGCAAGAGATGAACAGAGGCGGTTTGCTATTATCTGCCTCTGCATAGACCATGGACTTTCGTGTTGGTCTCCTATCCAAATTCTTACCTGGGCTGATTCGGCTAAGCTTCTGAAATCTGATGAGAGTGGGCTAGACTGGAGCATCAAGGTGAGGGCTATGTCACATTTTCCTAGAATAAAGATTTTGACAGTGATTCCAACCTGTGGGAGGGTGGACATGTGCACTTAAGTTAGCAGGGAACATGCAGTGAATGAATGTGCAGAATTGCCTCTGCTGTTGAAAATGAATAGAAGTTATTACGCTCATGCACTATCTTTGCAGGTCAGTGTTTTGAATAAAAGGATTCCATCAAGGCTGGGGAACTCCACTTCATGGTAGCGCTACTGCCATTTGAATGAATCAGTAGTCTTTATTGGGGAGCGTCATATGTTTGTGTGACCCTGTATGTGCAAATTGAAACACTATAATATTTAGCATATTTCTAGTCCTACTTCCAAAATTTGTGATCTAAAATTAGCAGAAAGTGTAAGTGTTTGTAAAAGGAAATAAACACCAACAGTGCCATCTTAAACAGAGTTACATCCTTCTAAGCCCATTGACCTCAGTGAACCCAGAAGGATGTAACTCTGCTTAGGATGGAACTGTGAATTTTCTAAAGTTTTGAATAATAAAATCAATTCATCATGTCTGCTGGGTTACTTGAGAACTACAGCTGGTTCCATTTAATTATACACGTTGCATATTTAAGGGCTTTAAAGTACAGTGTAGAGAGTGTGAGGGAAAAAGGGGCTGAAAAAGCCAAAACCAAGCTTATCCAAGAATGTGTGTGTCGGTTAAGTTACTTTTTACCATGGTAGTCAAAACATGGATGTGGTGTTGGTGATCTTTTTTTTATTATTATTATTTTGCACTTTGTAGTTTTCAAACACCAACACTTGTAGTGTTCAAACACCACCAAGAAGCTCACTGCAAATAGCAATTTTTAGCCATTTTCTTCTGCAAAGCCATTTATCCAAAGAAGGTTGATCACATTTATTTTGTTGTCACATAAAACACGCAGTCTTTTCTTAACATACTGATTGTATAAATAGGCAATGGCATTTAGTTGGTTCAGATGAAACTATCGTATCATTACAAGAAATTCTTGTGATGACATGTCATTTTTGCATTACATTCTTACTTGCAAGCCATTCTTCAAATTCCTTCTCTGAAATTAACTTGGTGAATGTCAATCCTCATTTCCAGGCCAAAGGAACTGTGATAATCTCCCAAGAGATTTAGAAGACTACAGAAACCTAAATAACAGTGTCCTTACCTTGAAACATCCAAGGCTTTTTCAAAATATTGCTCTTTTGGAGAAATGCTTCTGTTTGTCATTGCGAATGGCATGGATTACTGCAATATTTATTTTGTACCTTTTCTTCTACAGAACATGTTCAAAATGAAGAGAACTATGCACAAGTACTAGATAAATTTGGAAGTAATTTCTTAAGTAGGGATAATCCAGACCTAGGAACGGCTTTTGTAAAGTTTTCCACTCTAACTAAAGAATTGTCAACGCTGCTGAAAAATCTGGTAAGGGTTTCTAATGCTCTTCTTTTGTTCAAAATATTTTAAACCAGTATTGTTTTCTTTAATGGATTATTATAGAAGTCCTGATCTGCATATTCACTTAGAAAGAATGTATTCTGAATTTTCAGGATCCAGTATTAAAATTTAGGTACCAGGTGTGTGCAAGAATGTGGAGGAAATGTCACATTTCTTGGGCAGTAACAGCACATATTGGGGTGCTAGAGATTATTCCAGCTTTTTTAATCTATATTTTAAAATATTTGAGTTAACTTATAACTATAATTCTCTGCAGTGGAATTTACACAGGCTATACATAAGAAGATATATGAATGCTTAAAAAGTGCTAGTGCACACTTGATTGAGGCCTGACAACAATGCACGTTTTGAAACTATATGCAGAGGGACATTGGGGCCTTGCCCCATCATAGACTTCTTTCAAACCAGCTTCATATATTCTACATGAATGAATAATGAATATACTGTTGCATCAGAAAGTAAAGGTAATAAAACTTCAGATTTTCTGTAGTGGTTAAATTTACGTGAACTGTGGATGGAATGTGCAGCCACATGCAGTTCAAGCACATGTATTCCTGTTGATATTAACTATGCATAGTAAGAATTCATTACAAGCTTTAAAAAAAATCCACTCAGAATTTGCTGCAACAGGTTTTCTGGGCTGTAAATAAATATTTTTGAGAACTATAAGACCCTAAGAGGCCCTGCTGGATCGCACCAGTGGGTCTGTCTATCCCAGTGTCCCTTTTCACAGTAACCAGCTAGGTTCTCTGGAGAACCAACTAACAAGTCCTAGAGGCCAAGGCCTCATTGCACTCATCTTGATTATCATGTCCTTTTTTCATATTTTACCACCTTCATATTTTATGAATTGTAAATATTCCATTTGGGTTCAGCCAACACTATTTTCATGTACATTCTGATCTTCTGTGTGCTACTCAAAAGAAAGTCCAACAGAGATCTTAAGGTTTACTCCTGAGTAAGTGTACATCAGTTTGAGGCCTTAGATTATTCTGATATTGAGTAATAAAACAGAATTCTGGACTAGATACATCTTACTACAGTGAATTCCATTCTGTTTTAAGCTTATATTTGTAATTTCAAGATTATGTGATTGTTTTATGTGGGATAAGGACAGACGAGCTAAATAAATCACCCTTGGTGAATACAGGACTGTGCTAGTTTTAACCATTATAGTTTCCATTAAAACTGAAGTTGTTTAAAGCCTGACTCTAATCTAGCTATGCCAAGGAACGTGGGGTGGGGGTAGGGAAATCCCTGGGCCAGTTGCCAGAATTTTGGTATCAAAGCCTGAATTTTTGGCTGGTTGCCAGCATTGATGAGGGAAAGTCTGCACTGTCATTTTTAACTTAGTATGCATGCTTGACCTGTGAAGTCCATGAACTACAAAGAACAGTTGCTGAGCTGAGTGCCAGTGCACCATTTCATGGAGTCCTCCATGAGAGACTGTAGGGGTGTGTGCATATGTGTGGTTCCTTGTGTAGATTATGTTGAGCTGAGGGGGGGGGCAGAGTGGGTGGTCGCAGAGCAATGCATCCGCTTGGCAAAAGCAGCTCTTAGCATTTTTCTGTGCAGGCTTTTCACCATGCACTAAAACCAAAGCCACAGGCTCAGCTCACCCGTGTCAGCAGCATCAGCCCGAAGAGCAAGCAGAAAGCTTTTGGCTCGGATCTTAAGAACATAAGAGAAGCCGATGTTGTATCAGGCCAGTGGCCCATCCAGTCCAACACTCTGTGTCACAGAGCTCCCATTCCATTCCCACTAGGTTAGGGTTGCCAGGTCTGTCCTGGCAAATAGTGGGGATGGGGGAAGGCTTACCAGGAGCAGGAGGGAGGCCTAGGCCTCGTCGGCAGTGACAGCAGCCCCCCCCCCCCCCAGTAAGCCCCCCCCCGCCAGTAAGACCCCCCCCGGCCAGCTGATTGGGGGCAGGGGCAACACTACACTAGGTACTTTCACTTGTCTAAGAAGGGGAAGGGGATTTCTGCCCTTTTTCTCAATGCAGCCCCCTCATCAGAACTCCCGTGGGGCACTTACCCGTGAGACAACAATTTCGGGAGTCATAAAAGATGGTGAGTGCACCTCTGCTAAAGCTGCTTAGGATCCAAGCCATTGTTGTTACCTATTCTGGACCTGTTAGCAGCTCTGTTCTAGATTTGTTCCATGGTTCCTCTGTAGGAATTTTTGCAATCAAAATAGGCAACCAAAATCTAAAGTAGGGTTGCCTACTCCAGTGGGGGAAATTCATGGAAATTTGGGGCTGGTGCCTAGGGAGGGTGGAGTTTGAGGAGGGGAGGGAGCTCTGTGGGGATGTGAGTCTACCCTCCAAAGCTGCCATTTCCTCCAGGGGTGCTGATATATGTAGTCTGAAGGTCACTGTAATTCAAAAAAAACCTGGAGGTTGGTATCCTGAATCTAATGAGTGAGTGAAACGTGGAGGTTTGATAAAGTAGATAGCTAAATGCATGCACTGTTTTCCCCCCTTGTTCAATAGAAATGACTTAAATTAGAAATGAACTGTTGAATTAAAGCATTTAAAATACCACAGATGCTTCCAAGAAGTTGCTGAATATTTCTGGTGCGAAGGTAGTGCAAACCTGCCACCAAAGAAATGCACTGTTCCTTTAAATATTCCCAATCATTTTTAACAATGTTCTTATAAATTATAAAAAACAGTAGCAAGTATGATACTTTTGCAGTCATGCAGATGTCTGAACTCCTCAGGAACACCACTTATAGATTCATTTCAACATAGGATGACTCCCCTTTTCCTTTCTCTGTCTGCCTACCATTACATGGGGTTGCAGTACCTCAACAGAAAGACGAAGGAAATATTCAAATGTTTGTTTTGGAAGTTTTAGAGGTCTTGAAAATCTCCAGCTCGTTTCAACCCTTAAAGCTCTTTTCTCTTTGTAAATCGGTAAATGAGAGTGATGAAAATGTGGAATTCGCTGCCAGAGAATGTATTGATGGTCATAGGATTAGACAGCTTTAAAAGGGGATTAGATAAATTCATGGAGGATAGGTCTATCAGTGACTACTAGCCATGGTGACTACAAGGAACCTCCACATTCAGAGGCACTGAACCTCTAAATCCCAAAGCCAGGAGGCAAAATCAGGGGAAGGCCTTGGCCTCTGTGCCCTGTTGTTGGCCGTCCAGACATGATGCTGGACTCGATGGACCATTGGTCTGATCCAACAGGGCTCTTCTTATGTTCTTATGAGCAGGGGCAGAAAACAAATGAGAAAGGAAAATGTAAACACAGAAAAATACATTTCAAAACAGAATGTAAGGCTCAAAATGCTTTAGGGTATTTTAAAGAATAAAAATATCCATCTGTAGCAGCTGGAAAATTTTCTCTCTTTTTTTGTCATGAATCTGTGCAGCTTTCTTGGTTCTTGACAAAGTACCTTGCCTAGTATTTCCCTTTGGCATTGTTTCAAGTTGTTACCACTTCTGCCGCCGCCAACTCAAGCTTTCATTTAGAAAAAATAAGAATTGACTCCAGAATTTATTCTCCAATGTTATTGCTGTTTGAAGATTATGAGAATTATGGTAAGCCGCTGATTGGGAGAATAATTTTAATTATTGCTTTCAGTGCCACTGAGTGAGTAGAAGTAAAATGGTAATGGATACCTGTAGTGAAAATTCATAATATTGATTTTTTTCTCCCTAGCTCCAAGGTTTGAGCCACAATGTCATCTTCACATTAGATTCCCTTTTAAAGGGAGATTTGAAAGGAGTTAAAGGGGTAAGTGTTAGATAATTTGTGAACTACTATAGCACTGTTTTATGGGCTACAGCTGTTTTCTCTTCAGTATTCCTGTGGGGGTACTAGAACATCTGCATGAGAATTCGATGTACAACTTTATAGTTGAACACTTATATGTCATGTTCCTTCTTGAAAGCCTAAGATATGTGACTTTAAGATCCATGGAGAAGAAATAATTAGTTTTAAAAAGACTTCCTTCCTTCCTTCCTTCCTTCCTTCCTACTATGTGTGTGACTGCAGCCTAAATGTGATGTAGAAGAGTAGTTAGGCCTTCCTTCCTTCCTTCCTTCCTTCCTTCCTTCCTTCCTTCCTTCCTTCTACTAGTATGCTAAGTATATACATTTTAACATAGCATCATTATAAACCTGCTTTTAAGTGTATTTTTCTCTTTCCTAAGGACCTTAAAAAGCCTTTTGACAAAGCCTGGAAGGATTATGAGACGAAATTGTAAGTATTGTTCATTTTGTTGGGTGAACATTTACACAGCATTAAAATATGTGACCTTTTGTCTTTCCAGCGTTCATGATTAAGTTGTCCTGGGGTTGTCTGTGGCTTATTTCAGCTCCAGTAGATGATTTGTAATTACTTACCAGAAAAATAATATGAAATAATGTAATATTGTTTTAGGCTCACTCAGGAATCCTTGTGTAGATAAATGTAAACATTGTTGCTTCCTAAGGCTCAGTCGTCATTTAGCAAACATACTTGTGACATAAACAACTTCTGATGATTGTTATCATACTGCTACATATGTATTAGAATCATAGAATGCACTAAAACATAATTGTACTGCATGCAAGGGCGAGGTTGAATTGCTGGTTAGGAACTGAGCGTGACCCAGGGTTAGTTTCAGTTAGCAAATACCTTTTATAGTGCACATTTCAAGTATGAGCTATAAACTGCAGGCTGACACAACTTTTTATGGGTATGTGAAATCACTGGGCCTACATGTGCAAATAATTAAGGTATTCTATAATTTTGTGTCTTACTGTATAAGTTACATGTATCTTACACATTTGCAGTATATGCAAAAACAATACTACTCTGAAAGGTATAGTTTGGAGCAGTGTTTTACAGATTTGCAGAAGTTGCATCATTTGCTATTGTGTCTTCCTTCAAGTACTGTATATTAGTATTGCAGGGAGTTTGTAGCTAGGTTTCGCTTAGTCATTGACTAAATTCGTGAAACATTGGTGTGAGAAACTGGAGTAAGCGACATGTTGAAATTCTTATATTTTCTGCTGCATTCTTCATGCCTTCTGTTGCTTGCTTTGACCTATTCTGAGTCATTTCTAACAAAATAATGAGGTAAATGAGCATTTATTAGGCTGTTAAAAACAGGAAGTAGGGTGTGGTCATGAATTATACCTTCCCAATGGGTTGAGACCAGTTTGTCTACACTTTCAGAATGCCAGTGACCTGTACTAAACTGTGTGTTGCCGCAAGCAGTTCTCTGGAGAAGAGGCATATACATTTTCCTAACAATAAATGTTTTTCCCTTCTAAAGTTTGACATGTTATTTTAATGAATGAACCATTTATTCCTTGCCTTATCTCCATTTAATAAAAAACATATATTATTTTTTTTCACTGTTATAAACAAGAATGTCGTGAATTTCTTAGCAAACCTGTTTGGCAGTTGAGCTTACCTTGTTCAGCTCTCATAATCAGACTGTGCGCCAATCAGGGATATGTTTGAATTGCATCGTGCAATTTACACCAGATGTCAGACCCAAAATTGCAGAGCTGCCCATTGGTCAGAAGCCAACTCACAGCGGATTAAAGAATCAACCGAGAGTCTAATTCTGATCCATCCACTCAGCAAAATAAGTACCTGGTGGAGTTGCAAAAGGGAGAGGAGCTCCTTTCACTTTATTCCCCTCCAAACTGGGCAGGGACAGCAGCAATGCTTTCGATCACTGCAAGGGAGAGGAGAAAGAGCTTGTTTCTCTTTTTTTCTCTGGAGCCCAAACCGATAGCTTGATCTGGTAAGAAGAGAATAGAGATCACCTAGGTTTCTTATCACAACATTCCTCACCCCATCCCCAAATTTGCTGCATCTCAGCAAGAGCTCAGATTCCAGATGATCAGCTGGGAGTTGGCTCTTGATCTCCCCCCTCCCCCAGTTGCTGGGTACAGAACAAAATGTTCTCAGCAGGAGTTCAGAAGCCGGTTCCCTTCCAGCTGATTTTTCATCAGCTATGAGGTGGCTTCTGATGGTTGCAAGTAGTTGGCTCTAGTGGGGGGGAAAAACATAAAAACAAGTTGTGACCAGCCATGGGAGCTTGCAGAGTGACCTTGGCCAGTCACACGCTCTCAGCCTAACCTACCTCACAGGGTTTTTGTGATGATGAAATGGACGAGAGGAGAACAATGTAAGTTGCTCTGGGTCCCCATTGGGGAGAAGGGTGGCATATAAATAAAGTAAATAAAATAAATAGCTGCCTGATCCTTGCTGGTGAATGGGAAGTGAGCTGAAGTAGCAGCTGTTGGAGCATCCCTAGTTATATCACTTGTGACTAGGGTTGCCAAGTCCCTACCTGGGCTGCAGCGGGGGAGTTCCCGCCCTCATTGGGAGTCTTACAGAAGTGACGTGATCACGTCGGGCACGTTGGGGGTGGGGCAGCTATGATGCGAGGGAAAACCATAGAGTTTTCTCTCTAATCATAGAGCGACCCCCCGCAACGTGCCTAGCGTGATGATGTCACATCCAGGTGACAACATCATGCCGGCACGTTGCTGTGATGACAGCAATTTGGGGGTGGGGTTCCCCCCGGCGGCCCAATCCCAGGCCAGCAGGTAATGGGGCAATCGAGCGGGGGTTTCCCTGTCCCCCGGGGGGACCTGGCAACCCTACTTGTGATTATATTCATATTACAGTTGACTTGCCTTCATATACCTTCAAGACAACCAGGGAGTCCAAGAGATATAATCATAGAATCAAAGACTTGGAAGGGGCCATACAGGCCATCTAGTCCAGCCCCCTGCTCAATGCAAGATCAGCCTAGAGTATCCCTGGCAAGTGTTTGTCCAGCCACTGCGTAAAGACTGCCAGTGAGGGAGAGCTCACCACCTCCCTAGACAGCTGATTCCACGGTTGAACAACTCTTACTGTCAAAAAGACAGATTAGTTGAGACTAAAACCATATCACAGGAAGGATTGTTGTTGTTTTCCCCCCCAGAAGAGTACTGCAGATCAATCCAATGACAATAAGGTTGGCATGGGAAAG